>NW_010100864.1:5932-69829 GCF_000699245.1 Pterocles gutturalis
AAGAGTGTAAGTTGGTGCTAGTATTTACAGACTGCATAATTTTAGGCAATTAAAACTCTATATACAGTGGAGACTCTAACACAGTGCAAGTCTGTAGATCTCCCTTAAATCTATTATTTTATTGCTTGAACTTATTACTATTAACTAACTGATGTTATAAAAAATATGTAATGGTGTTATCAACACACATAGATAAAAATTATTACTGAAAAAGCAGAAGCATTCAGAATGCATTGGCAAATTTACAAGTTAATGTGAATAGATTCATTCATATAAACTTTTATTTTTAAGCAAGGACTATGGAGACAAATCTTGAGAATTCATAAGCATTTATAATCTTAATAATTAAAAGAATAATCCTTAGAAATAGTCTGTCTGTATATCAAAGTATTTATTGAGTAAGAGAATGTTGTCCCTTTTCATTTGGGAACACCATGACAATTGAGACTACTCACTAGAACTCACTGACATTTCCTTCTTCCTCAATCAAGCTTAATTACTTACACACACGCACGGACACAGACACACACATACAAAATTACTTTCAAGGTCTGCTGATTTGGTCCATTCATCCAAGCTGGTTTTCCTCTGATCCTCAGGAGCAGCAGAAAGATAGGTAACAAATGCAGCTGCTAACTGAGCTCTTTTAGGCAATGTTGCCAGTTCATCCGTTATCTCTGACACCTTCAAAAAAAAAGCACAGAAAGTATAGGTGTATTGCAAACAAAAACTATGTTAATATTTCTCATCAGTCAGAATTAAATTTGCCTGCCATTGAGAATACAGTTGAGACTGTCTTCTTGCATTTCAGGTTATCTATACCTAGTTAATTCACAGCAACACACTTATGAAAGTATGGGAAAAGTTCTTTTTAGCTCTGGGCTACAGCACGGACAGATGTTCCTGAGAATTTAGCTACTAAAAATCTACGAACAGTTCACCTTGTCACTTATAAGCAACTGGGTACATAGTATTATAGTAAGAAAAAGTAAGAAGTATGTGACTCTCATCACAGTAACAGTCAGCTAGTGAGTACCACTCACAATACGTACATAGATACTAAACAGAACATGCACCTATTACACATAAAAACACGATTCACTGCAGATTTACATGATAAAATACATTTCTCATCTATCTTCAAATAATTTATCTGTACTACATCATCTCTGTTTTGAAATGTTCCAGTATTTTGGAGAAAAATACAGTATATCAGAATATTATATGACTGCCATAATTGGTTTCAAAGTACTGCTACTTTCTTAATCTAATCAAACTGGCAATAAAAAGAGCTGATACACAAACAAACAAAGCAACATTTTATTACTTCTTCCTTACTTCAAAAGGCAATGAATACTGCTTTTTCACCATCCTCAATGTGGGATGAGTTCCTGACTAATACATGCGCCAGTTTGGTCTACAGCATCCCATTAACAGATAGCCTGAACTTTCTAAAGACAGTGGTGATGTACCAGAGTAAAAAACAGAGAAATCTCTTTTAGAAGCATTTAAACTCTGGGGTTCTAGTATATCCAATCCTTTAGAAGGAAGAAAAGCTTTTTTTTCTAATGAGAAATCAAAGAAATGTACATTTAGGAGACATGAAGAATGACAATAACCCACATTTGCCAAACAGTGCAAAAATTGTATTTTCAAATTATTAGCTATAAGATGTATTAATGAAAAATTTCACTAACTTGGGTGCTCCATCTTTTGTGTTCCCTCTCAAGTTGATTTATCAGTACCTCTGCAGCTTCCACTGTTTTCTGAGCTTTACTTAGTTCTGCTTCAAGTTTTGCTGCTTCTGTTGTCCTACTCTGGAACCTGTAAAACAACTACTGTTTGTAATTGCTATAATGAACTTATGCACAGTTATTTTCAAGGCAGTATAGTTGACTGAATTTGTAATGAATTCCTCCCTTATTGTTCATGACGAACACAACTACAATTCTTTTTTATACCTTCTGCCTCTAATTGGCAGATGATTGGCTTGTTAGACTTTTAACTAATAACATTTAGATAGATGCTCAGGTGAGACTGAAAAGTACATCTGCAATATAGACTACAAGTAGAAGAAAGAATGATTTTCAGACACTAAACAGCTGACTTGATTTTAGCGATTTTGTTAAGTTTTGTTCTGCACCTAGTCAGGACAATAGCAGGCTCAATGCCATACTAAACATTTGTAACTTTTTGGTAAATTTAATCTATGAAATCTTTAAAGGAGAATATGGACCCCAGTTCAACGCGCAGTACTCTGTTTTGTAAACTACTACAAAGTAAGAACATGCGCCAAACAACAGGCAAGGTTTAGGTATTACCCTGTAATGTTTATTATCCAATGAACTTAATTAATATTTAATTAAAATAATGCATTTAATAATCCAACTTTTTAAAGTAATATATTTAACTGATATATACAGTATAGTGTAAATTAATATCAGACATCACTATAAAGCTGAGTGACAAGAAGAATTCTCCAAATTTTTTTTTGCAGACTACAAAACATGACTTTTAGTAATAGACACATATGTCAGATTGTAAAGTATCTCCTATACTAACTATATAATAGAAACATCAAACTCAAAAGACTTGGATTAAACTGAATTTTAAGAAAGTACAAAGGTTCACTGCAGCAATTTTTATGCCACTGTGAGTCATGTCCTTGATGAGATCCTAACAAAAAAGGAGCTAGCTAGCTAGCTGACAGAAAAGTAGTCCATCCTAAAAGAAATAGAATTGCCTTTATTCAAGCTGTGATCAGTAGAAGTCTTGTACAAGAATGTTTCCAAATTCCTAAGGAGACATTAAAGTCCTCTTAGATTTAAAAGGTAAGAGACATACTGCTTATCTTTGACAACTACAATGTCTACACTGAAGGCTTCCAACACAGTCAGTAGTGAAAAGCAGGTATTTTTAAGAAACACTTAATCTGATTGATAAGATGAACTGTATTCTAACATTTATCTCCACTGAGTATATAGATAGCCTAATTATCGTTATTTCCAACGTAAATATCTTCCAGAGCAGGCAGTTATATTTGGTTAGATAAATTTCATTATTCATGCCATAAAATCATCAATATCTTTATTTATATCTTGAAATAAACAAATCCAACTCACTTATCTTTCAGTTCCGATACTTTTTGACCAACAGAGTTCAGAAGATCTTCTAACTTCTGTTTTCTGCCTTCAGTTTTCTTGAGATTACTACAAAAATGTAACATTTATTTTAAGACTATGGATTCAAAGGGAAAAAAAAAAAAGAGTAAATGTAACAGGAAAGCATTTACAGAGAGGTAGTTTAGAGACTGTTCTTTCTTGTGATTTATATTAACAAAGACCTGTTTTCACATGTGAAAGTTTTGACTACTTCTCATCACATAGGTTTAAAAGTGGAAACACTTCATTCAAACGTATTCTTAAAGATCAGAACAAATTCTTTCAAAACAGAATTTTAAGACCTGGCAAAACAGTTAGTATAGATTCCTCAGGTTGTGGAAGGTCATAAAACTATGTCATATCTTTTGGATCCTAAAGAGAAACTGATTATGGTTGGTACATGACTGAAAAAAGAGGAACTCCACAACCCATAAAACAGAATAGGTTTCACTGACAGAATACATTTTAAGCATAACTGTGAAGTTCATTTTTCCCTGACACATTTCAGCTGAGAAAGGTAACTTGATTGGCCAAAAAATATCCAAGACATAGCTTCCAGGAAAAACAAAACATTGCACACTTACTTTTTCTGTCTTGGCATGAATGTTTTCTTGTCTGTGGATGAGATATGGTTTCTTATATCTTTTGTTTTTAATAAATTTCAGTTCCTCCTTGGAGGTTTTAGTTTCATCCACCAACATTGGAATTAAGAACATTTATTTTCTAACAGTGTCTAACTTACGCTTCCAAGCCAGCCTTTTCTTTTTCCAAAGGCTGAATTCGCTCTAGGACATGGGAATACTGGACATTGGCATTCACCCAAGCTGCTAATGGAGCAGCAGCAGCACTGGCTCGTTTAGCATTCTGAAAAAATCAGTAAAGGTTACAAGAAAGTCCTTGAAGTATAATGTAGATAAGACAAACACATGAATAAATAACTGCAACAGATTTATGAGTTATCAATAATATGAGTTAAATTTGCCAATTAGCCAGCTCCTCTACTGAACTGTTCTTTTAAATTGTTACTACGAGATTATATTGTAGGGCATCAAGCTGTACAAAATAAAATCAGTATCTTTACAACTATGAAGCTTCACTGAAGTGAAGAATTTTTAAATTAATGCATAATTTAACAGTGTGTTCATTCTCAAGGAACTACAAATTTCCTTTTAAAAATAAGGAACTAGTATTTCAGAATTCCTTGTTATAGCCACTGCCAAATGAATTCTCAGAGATAACATATACCTTTAATCATTAGTCCCTGTTTTTTTAACTAAGTGTACTGTTAAGACTCTTACTGCTATGAAGAGGCCAGAGGGAGTCAGTCACAATTCTTTGATCTGAGTTCTAATTTATACCCGTAACAAAAATCTCTGAGGACTTGACTTCTTAATAACTTCTCATTCCACTGCTCCTCCGTCACCAACAAAATTCTCACTGTTAGAGGTAGTATGCAACAGAGTAACCTCTGCTACACTTTTATCTCTTTATACTGACAAATTCTGTAAGCAGAATTCATCACTTTGTCTCTAATCTAAATTTATTCTACAAATTATGTTGGCAAATCAGACAATCCTGCCTTTTTTCTTTTTTCTTTTTGTCTTTTTTTATTTTATGTAATACAATCAGGAATTACCTTTGGATCAAAAGATGTCCTGTTTTTAAAAAGAAGTTCTTCAACACTCTCTCGTATTTCTTTTGGAATATTACGGGCATCAAAGGTTACTATGTCCTCCCTCACTCCTCTTTTGGCCAAGAAACTGTAAAAAGAATTAAACAACTAAGTGAAGAAGAAACAAATGTTAAAAAGGTTATTGCCCTATGAAACTAAAGAATTCTGCACACACGTTATACCTGAATATAACAGAAACTATTTAATATTGTAAATTAGTGTCTAAATTTAAAGCTTAAATAAAATTCTCACCTCTTCATGCTCACCCATGATGTATCAAAAATCCCCATGAGCCGTAAAACCCCTTCTAGTATGTCTCTGATTATGTCAGGGGGCATCCGTAGTGACCGGATTTCTGACAAAGACTCTGGCTTTATATTTCCAACTGCTAATTTTGCTTCATTAACCAGTGGCTTAAAACGTAAAAACACATTAAGAAAGAGATGGGGATACAAGAAACTGAACATTTGCCATTTCAGTTTTCCTAAAATTTCTTGTTCTTTTTTCATATTTCATTACCTAGCCAACCACCATTGATACATATTCGTGTGCACAAGTTAATAAATACATGACAATTTTTAATAAATTATAATAAAAATATTTCCATGTAAAACAGCATAGTATAATCCTGACATTCCCTAACTTCTCATTCAGCCCTGTAATGCATAAACATTACATAGATACTAGTATCAATCAGGTTTGTTTGCTCTTTCATTGCTTAGAAGTTCATTGTGATACAAATATGTTTTAATAATTATGCCAATTACTATTTATACACATGCCTGAGGATATTTTTGCAAAAATACGTAGAAGGGCAGGTCAGAGAAGTTTTCTTTTTTCAGTAGCTAAAATATCCAGACAGCCTTTGCCCTTATTAGCAAAGCAACAAAATGATAAGAAAACAAAAGAAAGTCAAAGATTATCATTAAAGTCTGTGCACACCTTGCACATCCTTCATATTTATTGAAGACCACAGAAAGGGATCTACCCTAATCCTGTAGTTCTATGTCACTTTCAGTACAAGGACATGATGCCTTGGTATCTATGATATTTAAAAGGAAAAAAAAAATTAAGTTGCTCTACTTTTTCCTTATTCTTTAAAACAATTTCAGAATGTATGAGATGAAAAATAGAGACTAAAAGCAATGACTGAACACACATACCTCTCAAGAAACCCAATGCTTTACAGCTGTAATGTCCCTTGAACAATCAGTTTGCTACAGTGCCATTAGGATATATAATTTTCAGAATTTAGTAATAACTGGAAATTATCTTTCATTAAACTATTTCCATTCAGCTAATAGTACCAATCCCTATGATATTACCAGCTTCGAAAAGGAGGAGTAATGTAGTTGGTTTACATAAGACATAAATACTTGAAAAACATTCCATAAAATCTGCAGAACCCAGCTGTAGACCGTGGCAGCATAGAAACAGCAACTGGAGGTAAGATTTGGCCTGAAAATTCTTTCTGTTGTTAAGATCTAATAGGACACAAATGTCAAAAACGACAACCTAAATCTGGCAAATTGAATACTATTTTCTAATGCTTAGAAGTTTTAATATCAAAATAATTTAGAGCAAAATTTAAGAAAAGTAGGGATACATTTTGCAGAAACATTTTGCACAGGAGGACCTGAATAAGTCAAATAAAATCAGACTGCAAAATATTTATTTTCCTCATCAGCTCTTACCTGAACCTCTTTTAGTTCATCTTCAATTTTTCTCTTTCTTTCTTCTATTTCTGCAGCCTCTTCTGCTATCCGGTGTTTTATTTTTTCCATTTCTGTTTTTTGCTCACTAGCACTCTGTAAAAAAAAAAAAAAAAAACACCTTTAGTTTTCAAATATACAGATTTTCTTCCTTTACATCCCTTAGTTCTTTTAGTCTTCATTATAATACAATTTGCATAATACAAATTACAATAAAACAGCAGAAAGTATTTGATACTGGACAGGATGACTGAAAAAATACATTAGCATTGGTCTTAAGCTTATATTTATGTAACTAAATTATATGGAATAAGTGTTTTTTGATTTTCCTGTGTCTCCTTCCCTTTCTTTACCAGAGACAAGATCTGTATCTCTATTTTTAAGGCTTATTATGACCTTTTTTAACCTTGCCTCTGATTTTCCATTTCTTATCAAGATGTAATTCCTCCACTAAAAGGACAAGAATGACAACTTCTGAACATTCTTACTATATTTGAGAGTAATATCTTCCTGCCATTGTTTTTATAGCTGTTCACGTTTCTATTTCTTTCTTGAAACCATTAAAACTCTCCTTTTCTATAACGTTCATAAAAGCAGCAGTTGTATTGGAACTATGGTCTATTAGCCTAAAAATACTAATACATAATTTAGCTGTAAATTTGCACCCATCTGTCTGTAAGGATACTAGTTTTATTTCCTACACAAATATCGTAAGCTATTTCAGTTTACATATTTTTTTCACCGGGATTGGTACTGTGTCTACCATACAGCAGACAGTAGCTACTAGTCATCTACAGGACTCCTAAGCACTTCAGTACAACAATAAATACCTAATATATAAAATTACAATAGAACGACCTTACACATCCTGAAGTTAAACAAAAAAAAAAAAAAAAAATAAACCACCAAAAAACACCAGCACCAGGGACTATTCATACCAGTTAAAAAAAAAAAACTAATTAAGGATAAATGTATAAAAGACTAAAATTCTGGGCTCAGTTCACCTAAAAGATATAAGACAAAAAAGCTCACAGTTTACATTTTTACATATTTTCCAGCATATAAAACATTATTATAACCAGCAACTGTCAAGCTGAGTTGAACTTGTAGCAGAAGGTAATAGATGTATATAAGCAGAGAAAAGCTTGAGATTAATAATAATCTTTCTGAGCTATAGACCAGTATGTCATTGAATATTACATTCAAATCCATAAAACAGTAACTACACAAAACTAGCTTAGATATTTCATACAAATGTACATGTACTGAATGATAGCTCTGAATAAGGAAACTCAGTTGCAGGTCAAAAGTCTTGCTCTGAAAGAAGACTAAAAGAGTCTGTATGTATTAGAGCCCTTTCTCTTACATAAACTAGAACATCTGAACTGACATTAAATGTCAGAGGGCACCCATACTTTATGCTAATCTAAATAATTAGAATTCTACTGTAATTTTTCTGATGTCAGTGGGCCCAATGTGTTTCATTGCTTTTGGCCTATTCTTTGATTTTGTCCTACAATGTAATACGTGCTGGCCACACAACCAGTAACTACTGAACACCAGCAGAAAGATTTAAAACAGAAGTCAGGAAAAATGGCATAATAAATTCTCTGAGGCCAGCAGTGAACACATCAAGCCAATCATCATTATTCAAATTCATGTAGAGTAGGCAGACAGAGGCTAGAAGTATTAAAAACTGCCAAGAGAAGTAGACTTATAAAAATGGTAAGTAATGCACCTTAAAATGCACCACTGTGAACCAAGTGGTTTGAAAGAGCAGGCACATAATTTACTGCATACAGAAAATCTTTGTCATTGAGCTTCTTTATTTGCTTCAGGCCGGTTAGACTACATCAGTGATAAAACAAACAGTGCAGTGACAGTAGATTCATTATGGCTTTTCCTACTTTTATGATTTCTGGAAGTATCAATGTAGAGATCTATTTTCTGCACAATTATTTTACTCAACTGAGAAAACACTATTAAAAAGAAAATTACCTCCTCAAAAAACAGAAGGTCTACCTCTGAGCTGAAGAATAAAAATGCAAGGAGTGATAAACACAGAAGTATTATTTAACCCTCTTTGAGGTTAACTTCAGAGGACCAGAACTCGTGAAATACATACTTTCTAATATTCCACAAATTTCATTCTTGGTATTTGTTACTTAATGCTACTTGTTAGTATTTTGTTAAAAGTTCCTATCTGTAATAAACATTATAAATGTATCAGTTTGGATTTATGAAGTTCTAGGAAAACTTTCAGACTAAACTACAGCAGTAATTCTACTCAGGTGCAAAAGTTCCACTCATCTCTTCCTACTCAATCAGTTTAAATGTGATTTAAATTATACAATCCTCTGTCCTGTTGCAAGATTATTCAAGCCTCAGGGCTCATGCACTCCCTTGGTCAAAATGTTGCAAAGCATCAGGCTTTGTAACCCTTGAAAAGAATACAAAGCACAAGCAGTTATGCAGAGCGAAAATAGAAAAGCATCTTTTATTTTCACTTTTGATGTGATTGTATACAACACCTGCATAGACACTGTAATTTCTTGAAGGGCAGCATCAGCCTCATCCTGCTTCATTTTGAGTAAAATGCTTTGTTCTCCAGCTTTTCTGGTCAATTCATCTACAAGGGCTTTAGCTTCATTCAGCTTTGAAACACCTGCCTATAAAAGTTTATAAGCAGCAGTTATTTAGCAATGATTTTAAATGTATTTAAATGAAGGTTGGTTACAAAGAGTATGCACAAACTAAGAGTGATGTAGACTAATATTCTTAATTTTTTAATTTCTGTTCCACATTTTCTCAATATTATTTACATTTTCTTAGTATTATTTAACCCAAATATGAGATTTTAACACTTCTAGATGTGTCCCTGTAAGTTGTATTACTACATCAAAAAGCAGCAAACAATTCTCAGAATAACAAACTTTTAATGGAACAGCAACTAGTACATTATCTTTTTCTCATTAATTCAATAGCATTTCAGTTAACTGATATTAACTCCATATTTCTCCTCTAAAAGAAAATCTACAAAAATTAAACTAATTGAAACAGACTATCTTATTTCTACATATTTGTACATTCTCTAAAGAATACAGATGTATTAGTAAAGCTACATCTGTGAGATGAACTGCATTTGGTCTAGAACTATGTAAAGTTCTGATGTGTGGAAAACAAATTTGAAATTAATTCCAAAAACACAAAATGAGAGAAAATCACAACAAAGGGAATCTTGGCCAAAGCTACACAAGAGCACCGTGAGGCTAAAGATAACAGTTGGTTGAACTAGGACACAAGACTCACAGGAAGTTGCTGTAGAGACACAAAGAAAGAGATGGAATATGGAGCTACTTCGGGGAAATTTATACGAGCAGAGGCAGGACGTGATGTAAAGATGACTGGTTGTTTACAACACAATTCCAATACATATGGGTGAAAAAATCTGAAGTGCTTTCAAATACTTTTACTCTTGCAAGAAAACATACAAACAGTCTGATACATTCTCGAGGAAAAATATTAATGAAAACAAGGAATCACTCTTCACTCTTTGAGGCATTTGAGCAGAGATGTACATTAAAATTCACACTATTCCTCCTTGAAACCACAGCGTGAGCATATGCCAACAGAGGACACCCCACACAACCGTGTTAGCAGCTACAGCCCATTAATACACAAGGCATTTCCAAATGTGACAGTATTTTGAAAAGTCATACATTAAAAAAGTTTTAAATACATACCTGCAAATGGTTCTGCCTTTTTATCAGCTCTCTTCCTTTACTGTTATTGATGGTACTGTATATATGAAGGAACGTCATATACCTACTAGGCGTTGCTCCATACATTTTACATGATTCATGGATTGACAGAAATGACTCCAGAAAATCAGAATCACCTGTACAACATAACTTGTTACACAGACAATAATATACACATTCTTATCTCACATTAAAATAACTAAGGAAGAGAAACAGAATAAGTTTTTTGAGACACGAACTAAGTACATTCAATGTATCACAAAGAATATACTTTTCTCAGAGTACTCTCAGGGAAACATGTAATTACATTTGAAATACACATTCCTCAGAGATATACTGACTTTGTTTCAAAGCTGTAAAATATTTCACTGATATTTGGAAAAGCAGGCAAAATTAACTGCAGATTACAGAGGGCTAATCATTAAAAAAAAAATCCACAGAAACTGAACTTGAAAACACTTGGACCTTTTCAGAAAGGAAGTCTAAGTGTTTTTGTCTTCAGCCTTGTCTCTGATGACATGTAGACTAAAAGGTTTTTCTGAACATTTCGGGTTCTTCAGTTTGTTGAACAGAGTTTCACAAAAATCAGCCCAAAGATACCATAAAATAAACTGTATTACCCTAAAAAACAAAAAATTGCTAAAACATATCTACATATGAATGAATGCCTTTAGTAAGTACTGAAGCATAGATTAAGTATCATCATCTAGGATAAAGATGGATGGTCACATGAACACTAGACCCTAAGTTTGGCCATCATTCTGATGGGCTGGAATGCCCTTTTTAATAGTAAAAAGCAATAAAAAACAAGAAACCCCAAGTGAACCACTTACCTTTTTATACTCTGTTGGCTCAATGACTTCTAAGTGCTACTTAAGACTAACGCTTTATAAAAACTGTCTAAAAGTAGTATTAGGCAAATAAGTTCTGGTCATTCTGGTTTGACACCCAATTTTTTAAATGGTTAAATTTGAAGTTTTATTACAAAAAACAAATTACTCTAAAAAAGGGTCATTACTTACAAGAAATTAAAGTTATTTGAGATAAAGATTTACTAAAGTAAAATGAGCAGGTCTAGGACAAGAATAATGAAAACATATAGACTGAAAAACTGTCAAAACATCACATTTTAAGGTAGTGAAGACAGAAAGAGGACACAGAACAGAACAAAATAAAACAAGGTGCAGCTTAATCAGTTTATAAAATTGAATATAGATAGTGATTGCTTGTGACAGAAGAGACTGGGTTTAATCAGGAAGGAGGTATCTTCCAGGCTAATGTTCCTTTGCACAGAATGCCTGCCATGTGAACAATACTGAAGCCTATGAATATGCTATCAAAAACATACTCAAAGTATCTATGCTATTATATATGCCGAACACAGGACTGAATAAGTGTTTAATAATAAATAATAATAACTAGGGTGTCCACCTAAATATTACCTGAACATTTTTTCTTCAGTTCCTTATGTGTTTGTCCAGTATTTTCTTGTTCATCTGAATCATGCAGAAGCATTTCAGGTATCTAAAAAAATTAAGGTGATTTTTTTGTATGAAAAGGTATCTAAAATAATGAACAAGATTTTTTTGTATGAACATTACAAACAATGAAAATCTGAATTAAAATAAAAACCAAAAAAACTTCAATCTAGTTCCTCATTTGCAGACTGAATATGATACCTTTATTCAGAACAAGGTATTTAGAGAATATTTATAGTATTAAAAAGATCAATTTTGTCTTTCTCTCTAAGAGATAACTGCCTGTTGTCTCAAGCAGAGGAGCTAGCTTTTCCTGGCTGTAAGAAAGAGCAACTAATTCTCAGAGGACTCTTTACATTTTTGACGTTTGTGTTATTGTAAAAGATATACAACTCAACAGGAAAGCAGAAAGCCTTTAGTACAACTGTTGCAGACACAACACTAGAATTAAACAATGCCTAAGTCAAAAATCTTTAAAGTGTTTTTCATGGTCTAAGAGTGGGCTTACCTTCATATCTTATCAACGTGATACAATGGCAAAAATAAACAAAGCATATTCAAAGGTTCTGGCATATGAAACGAAAAGACTCCACTTAAAAAAAAAAAAATCTGAAGTGAAAGTGAAAATACTCTGAAAAAGATTCAATTGTGAACAGAGCTGGTTCAAACATTTTTGCCAAAAGAACTGTTGGTTACAACCTGCTGTTGAAACTGAGGCACAATGGCAGGTGGAGGAGGCTCTGTAACCCAGGCAGAAACAGACACTCTGCACCAGCTGCTCCCACGGCTCTCCCAGAAGAGCAACCAACCCCATGGTCCAAGTGTGAAATCCATCATGATGAGTCAGTGGGAGAGACCAGGTCACCTTACAGACTAGGCCGAGGGTGTTACTGCATAGGAGGCTTGGGACACATTGTGGGATGCAGTGGACGAGCATTACATTGCACAAGACTTAGAACGGGTTGATGAGGCAACCGCAGAAGTTGGCTGTCAGAGGTACTAGAAGGTCCAGGCCAACTGTCAGAGAGACTGTGGAGTCTGGGAGTCAAATGAGACTCAGCTGCACATGTGCGTGTGTGTGTCTGTGCACACATACCTTTGTATGCCTGTGCAGGACACAATGGGGAGAGCCTAGATCCAAGGCCAGCTAAGGGGTAGACTGGGTGTGTAAGCCCAGTTACTGGAAGAATCCACCGTGTGTGTGTGTACGCAGGCACAGTAAGGCAGTCTGTAGCAGCAGCTGGAGTGGGGCTGCAGCCTCAGGAGTTCATATATCTAGATGCCGGCAACAGGGGATCCACGGGTAACTACTGGGCGAGCTGTGTGTCTGTGCCCACCTAGTAGGGGGATCCACATTCTGTACATGCACATATTTCCCACTAATGGACCTTTACTACGATGACTCAGAGAGGAAAACAAGACAATGCCAATGGTGCTGGTTGAGTTTGTGCTGCAGGTTTCTGTTGTTCTGTGCAGACAAACACATGTATGTATGTGCTGCTTGTGTGTGTTTGTGTGTGTGCCTGCTGGAAATACATACTCAGCTTCACCACTGGATTTGGCAATCTCTTAACATACTGAAGTAACATATATCTTTCCTAAACTTACACTGTGAACATCCTGAAATAAGCAGATTTTGATCCTAAAAGGAACATATGGACTCTGCTCCATCAAGAAAAACACTTAAAGATTCAAGAACAACATAAGGTTTGCAGTGCAATCTTAGATCTATAGCAGCTCATACACACATTAATAAACCTATTTTTAAACCAGCCGTCAAGTGTACTAATAACAGCAGATATCATCAGCATAGTTGACTTTAACATTTTGCTTGCAGCCTATTTGTATTTTGGTCTTAAATGCTGTGTGTGATCAGAGCCATAGTAGTCAGCATTTTGTTCGTCAGCCCACAGAGAGAACAAAATATAATGTTACGGTTAAAATAACAATGATAATATTACTTAACTGTTCTGCAAAATTTTCTGTCTTTGTAGGACTGCACAAATGGATTAAATAAGCACAGTGACAATTATTCCTTCACAACTTTAAATATTTTGATTTTTTTCACCAAAGATCAGTTATTTTTGGAGATACTAATTTAAAAAAGTCACAGCTTTTAATTAATGCATTTTACCTTTTTCATACTGTCTTCTGACCAGGTTTCCATCCACAAAACCTGACATTTCTTGTACAGTGCTGGATTACTTTCACAGTTTATTGTGAAATTTAAATTGGTAGAATCCATGATCAGGACAACATGCAGATTTTGTTGGATCCCTAAGAAAACGAAACATATCAAATATTTAGTAGATAACAATCTGACTACACGATGGTAGATTTATTGCAAATACAACATAATTAACTGTCCTTCAAATATTTACCACAAGGTAATTTCTGAAGAAAGATACTATTACACCACATAACACTACGGCAGGAATGTTTATAAACAGAACTTAAATAAATTAATATAATGGACTCTCATTATATATATTACAGTGTATTTTTTTTTAATTTCGAAGAGCTGACATTATTTAAAGAATACCACCCATTCTCATTCTAATCAATACAGACCAATAGAACCAATTAGAAGCAGTTCCACTTGAGTATGGCTGCCAACATCTGTATTCTTTCAGTCGTATTCTTCTATTTATATGCAAACTATTTAATCTTCTTATTGGTTCAAGGAAGAAACTCAAACAATTAAGAAACCTGTCTGTAAACTTGCTCATGACTTCTTAAAATCCAAAGTGATTTGTAGGTATAACTGACAAATAGGAGAAAGCTCTGTTATTAGATACATAAGCTAGACTAACCAGAAGACGACGGGGACAAAAGCTTTTTTCCTTCTAATTACTTTCAACAGCAGATTTCATAACAGCTTTGTAGAACACTCATGGATACAAAATTTCAGATAGAATGAATTTTAAGCTGAGGGTTCTATGTCCTCAAATATCACACTGCAATCATTATTCCTGCCTGGTTTTTAATCACTAGCTGAAAGTTTAAAATGCACGCAATACAAGGACCACATTAGAAATTTTTTCTCCATTATTATATCACTTTTGTAACCTTGTAATAAATCATAATTCTGTTCACATACGGTATGTGAAATAGTTGAAAATTGGTCCTGTAAATCCATCTTGTGAAGCTTGATCCTTCAGAGGTGATAGCAATGGTTCCAATTCTTCTA
Organism: Pterocles gutturalis; assembly: GCF_000699245.1. NCBI lineage: Eukaryota > Metazoa > Chordata > Aves > Pterocliformes > Pteroclidae > Pterocles > Pterocles gutturalis. Next base: position 20,907 of record NW_010100864.1, read on the forward strand.
TTTTATATAGCCCAGGAACTTCTCCTGTTTGAAGAATTAATTTAAAATGTCAGATCAAATACACTATAATTCTTCAAATCCATTTGAAGGATCCCCTTGAATCCTCTGTATAGAGAATTTGAACGTGGCAGTATTCACCTCCATACTTCCATGAGTACCCTCCCATGTACTTCATAATTCTTCTCACGATATCATGAAAAGATATCATACCAAATTATAGTGATTCCATTTAACTTTAAAAGCCTACTTTGTTTATATTAATGAAATATACTTCAAAATCTACTGAAAGACAGCGATCCAATACTGTATACAAAACAAATCAAATCAGACTTTGTCATACACTGGAAACCGGAAAAATGAAAGACAGTAGTTATCTAGGTGCTCAGACACAGAGGTTTAACATTGGATGATGAGAATCTGATATTGTAAGGAGGCTTTGATTTGTACCTGAGACAGGAAAATCTAGCACTCTTATCAATCAGCTCTTAAACTACTGCAGTTCCAAAAAACATTTAAGAAGTTAGACTCAGTCCTTCAGTGATCTCTCTGATTGAGGAACAAAGCTAGACAACAATATAAAGTCACTTTTGTTATTTGTTATTACTATTTTTCATCTCATTACTTTCAGAAAGGTGGGCTTTGCTGGCGTTCATTTAAGTAATGAGTCTATACCACCTAGTAAAACATTGGGACAGCTCTCAATTTTGAATTTTATTAGAAAAGGGAAGCTGTACAGGAGAATTGTTGCATTATTATAAAGAACTCATCTGAAATAAGTTACTTAACTTACAGCTTTGAGGAACTGAAAGCACCTCTACTGTTGGGTATGTTACAAGGATGGCTAGATGAATTTCAAGTCAGTTTCTCGTGTACAAGTACTCTGCCCAAAACAGTGTAGAAAGCTGTCTAATGCTTCTGATATGGACACAAAGTTAGAAAACATCATCTAATTCTGCCCCAGTGAGCTAACTCTGTGTGGTAAAGGTAGTACCATAATCTTTTTGGTCTTGTCTCACCTGAAGACAGTAAACTGTTGATCATCTCAAGGAATGTGGAATGAACAAACTGATAGTCTTCGAGCAGCAATACCACCTGCTGTGCTTCAATGCCTGCAAGCTCCATCACCTAGAAGCAGCAGGGAAGATACCTAAATCTCAGCATATGGAATATATGTACTGTTCATAAGAGAATTATAATTTTTCCTTGATCTTATATTACATACATATTTTCTCTGCAGCATCTAAACAGTTACATATTTACAAAACACTACTAGGTGATTCAGTTTTATGAAATATTAAATATAAAGAACATTTTATGTAGATGTACAGCTTGGTAACGAAAAAATAATTAAAACAGACTCTTTAATAGAGTATGTTCCAGATATGATTCAATTACAGATTTGTATTGTTCCTTTGTGTGGGCTTAGCTCTAGGATTTTTTTTAGCATTGCTGAAGATACTGGGAAACTCCTGATTCAAGGTTTAAATTTGTCTTTAAATAATACGTATACTCACAACAATCACTAAAATTTTACTTGATTCAGCTACTAACCTATTAACTGGCAGACCACAGTAGAGACAAAAACCAAAACTATTTACAAATATGAAGATAAATACATGAAATAACCTTTCCAATATTCACATAAAATTAGAATTTATGAAGTCCACAACACTCATAAAAACAGCTCTGGTATTCAAAAAAGTAGAGTTTCAGCTAATTACTATAGAGAACAGTATATACATCTTGACACTGAGAACTTATAAAAATTTACTTGTTTCATTTAGACTGTTGACATTTTACATTTTTAAAATATCTCTTTACACAACACTTTTGTGTCTTTCAAGATTCCCACATTCTTTCTTTTTTTTAAATACACACCTACAACACTACAAAATGGAAGACATTAAGTGACTTACATATTTAAGATCATGTTTGAACTGCTTCAGCTCATAGCCTCTGGAAACTTTGGGAGTAAACAGAACAGCTCCATGCATATGACTAACTAAAGAGGTAACTGTTCGACGACCTACACCACTCCGTCCTGCCAAAAGAAGTGATCCTCCAGGAAAACTTAGCACTCTGTCCACTTTAGACATATAACTGAGGACTTCTTGGAACAGTAAAATCTCTGTCTCTTTTTTGTCTCTCCCATAATGAATAATACCCTATAGAAAAAGAGAAAACAGAAATGTGTTCACTAATAATAAATAAAACCAGTAAGATATGAATGCATCCAAGTTTTAGAAGTTTAGAAAAGAAGGGCTTGAAAGCTTAAGAGACCATGCTGGTATTAATCATAAATAAATTATTTGTGTGACAGAATTTAGATCCCTCACACAACCTTTACCAGTAATGAACAGATTGCATTATCCCCAGCACGAGGATACCCTAGAAGTCTTTGATATATTGAAACAGAAATCTAACACTGAATTAATTAAAATTAAATAACGGACAAGAAAAAAGTGTGACCTATGTCTCCGGCTACAGATTAATTAATACATAACTTAGAAAAGTGTTTTAGGTAGCTAATTGTTGCATAATTGCAGATTATGGAATTTCCTTGTGAAACACACATAATATCAGATCCTAAGACTAAATTCAGGGCTTGTTATACTTCATAAAACCTCACCATTGAAGCCCAATGTAATTGTTTATTAAGAAAAAAACCCAAACTCTGATTACAGAGGCTGTTGAACCTCATTATTTCCCATATAGTTGGCCATTAAAGAGAGGGAGTAGTTTCCCATCTACAAGAGCAGCCCACCAAACACTACTAATAAAGGGCAATGATCTCAAAGCTCTCATCCTGAAAATCAGTCAGCCTAGCAGAGTTAACATGTTTGCGTTTCCTCATCAAGCTAATTTTTTGTACCTTACTGTTTAAAAGCATGCCAGATCTCCAAACAACCCATTTATATTTCTTCAAATAAAAATTACTATAGCAAATTACAAATCCAGAAAGTAAACTTTTAATAAAACACTTTAGTACTCAAACAATAGTCAAACATATAGGCACATCAATGCTTCTCAAAATGTTGTTCTTCAAACTGTTATAAAACACCAGCAAATGCAACTGATGTCCTTTCACTAAAACAACTTTGCTACGTGATACTTCCTATTGCCTGCCAGATAACATCACAAACCCTCCCTCACTTCACCAAATGCAAAAGATGATTCCTTGAACACGCAGCAGACCCCACCCTAAACCTGGTGCTCACATGTTACTTCCTGCAAAAAATGTCTAGAATATGTCATTCATGCTGTGAATGCTTGCTGTGTATATTCTTTAATCTTGCCTCACTTTTTGAATAATATCTTTCAGGTCTGTTGAGTTTAGTCTGCCAAGTGGCCTCCCATGTGTTGGTAGTGCCTGTCCTGGTATGATGAATGCCTCTTGAGAAGCTCCCCAAGTTACATAGAAGATATCTGTGAAAAGAAAATCGAAAGTTTAGGTGCTCAGCTCATATGCTATCTGACTTGATAAGACTGATTTGGTTATGCACTTAAATAAATATTTCAAGTTTATATAGTATGCCTCAAATGGTTTACCTGATATATTGTCCAGAACATCTGAGCCCCAATCACCTTGAAACACTTTCATCAAAACATTATCAAATACATGAAGTTCGTTCACGTCAACAATTTTGTCACGGAACAAACGACGTGCTTCGTAAGCAACAATTTCTAATACATAATCTGCAGTTTGTATCAATGATCCTACAAAATTTAAGGAGAGATTTAACTTTATATATTTATAATAAATTCTATATTTCTCAAATTTTCCATTTCAAAATATAAGACTGAAACTGAGTAAGTGAAATTATATACCAGCAGGAGTGCATCAGTAAGGAAGAAATAAGAGAAAAAGTAAACATTTTGAAGTGCTTTTTAGAAATACTTTTATAGATCATTACAAGATAATATGAAACATTCTATTCAAACAAGTTCTCCAGTATAGTGGCAGCATTCTAATGAAAATTAACAAGGTGTTGCACATGAAGTAAAACTTAAAAGACAAAATTCCAGGCAATGAAAACAAGAAAATCAGGGGGGCTGTTTTAAAGTGGAAAAGAAAGACTGATAACACATACTAAAATAACAATAAACACCCAAAACAGTCTGTGCTATAAAATGCCACTAGAGAATACAAAGCTTCAATATTTTTCACAAAAGAAGGTAAGATGAGTAAATGACATGTCATATTGTTTGTCACTGAAAAACTGTATGCATGTCACCTTCACACACAACAATGGAGTCCTTAAATGGGCTGAGATTACCCATCCTTTGATTGTCAGTGTAGCTCTTCTGACCTCATTCAAGCTACATTTATACCATCTGATGATCCCAGAAAATAAATGGAAAGCAAGCACAATGTTCTTATCAATTTTATACTCTTTAACCAGCCCTCTATGTAACCCTTTAATTAATGTAAGAGCCAAAATAATGAGTAAATGCTCATGATCTAGTAATAATAGCAATTTCAGAGCAAAAAACAAGATTAGAAAGAAGCCTATGCTGTCTATTTCGGAAAGCACACAAAATCAAATAGCTTTATAAATTCCACCATTTCCAAAGTTAAAGAAAATAGAACTTTCAGACTAGATCGTAATTATCACACATTCCCAAACTGTGAGAATATTTAAGGTCTTATATATATATATATATGTATTTGTAAACTTTTACATGGATGAGATAGCTTTCCAGATGTTTTCTGTATGTGTAAGGGTGGTTATATTCTTCTCTTGTTAAGTACGTCATTGATGATGTGTACAAGTAGTAGAACCACAGTCACCTCACCAGGCTTATGCAACCAGGTATAAAAAGACGAGCACGAGAGGCAAGTTTCTGGGAATGCAGAAGACAAGACATATGCCCAAAAAACCCAGCCCCCCTGTCCCAAAAAAAAAAACAGAAAAAAATGGTGGGGAGTAGGGGGTACACTTCAAGTTTCCACAGTAGAGAATGCAGTCCCAACCTACTAACTTCCCTTAATCTACAAATAGCTCCCACACATACTTTAAAACATCATCAGAGTTTTTAAAAATTCTTTACTATATGTTATGGAACAAACTATAAGGCACTTTTTCTCTCTACTGAGTTACAGACAGTTCACAGTTTAGAAAGCATACCATAAGTGAATGAGTTGCATGTGGAGTCAACACTAAGACTGACATCAATAATATTCTGGGCTATTTTAGAACTGCTTTATCAATGAAAACCAAGTAAGTGACTTACCACCTGCTAAATCGTATCTGAATAAACCAAGAACCCACTGAGTCAGAATACGTGGTGTAAACAGGTAATGACCATGATCATCAACTGTGAATTTCACTCGTACCTAAAAATGGTAAGGGGGGTAGGGAATGTTTTAAAATATAAGGCACTTGGAAACGTAGCTTTAAATTTTTCGAAAATAACAGATAAATTATTTTTCTCTTTGGTCAATATATTTAGATATTTTATTCACGCACTCTTTATTTGTTGGTTTTTTAAGTGCAGAGATGAATTGTTTAAATCTTGTTTTCTGACTACAAAATATTTTCTCATAATTAGAACATTTCTTCTCTACTGTTTTTGATGCAAACAACTCCACATGTCACACAGAACGGTTAGTGCAGTATTATTAGACAAAACACACAATTTTTTAAAACCAATACCAAATAGAAAATGCAAAGGAAACACAGAAGTGTAATAAAAAACTATCTAAATCAGTGTCATCTAGTCACGACAAAAGACTTCTTATAGAAATACTAACTCTTCCTCCAGAGACAATATTTGAATTTACAACTACACGTTTAATTCAAAGAATAACTGCCTTCATCAGTTATTGGTCCTAGTGTGATGAGATTTAAACTAAGATTTCTTAGAATACATTGATAACATCCTACAAAACTCCTGCTAACTGGTGTGTGCAAGATAAGTGACTACACTCACATTCCAGTCATAAGGATGGGTTTTATATCATGGTTCTGTCTAGATGGGGACATGCGCACATTCTTGGAAAATAAAGTAAGCACTCAGATCTCCTCAGTACCTGCCCCAGGAAGGCTATGTACATGATTAAGAAAAGTAAATACTTAAGTGTTTTGCTACATAGAAGTCCGTAAAATTTTAAGTGGGAGGATAAAATGAACTTATGTGTTTAAACACCTATGTTTAACAGCGTAAAATTTTAATAGGTAGCCCTTGATGTGTGTAAAGGACTCCACCCTCATATCTCTCTTCTCTATTCATAACAGCATCCATAACATCTGAAAAAATAACAATCTTTGAAGTACACTGTCTCCTCATCCATTAAGTAGGAAAACACTACTATCCACATTTTAAAAATCAGGAACTGAAAGCATAGATGGGTTAAGATGCTTGTCAGAATTATACAATAATTCAGTGGGAAAGCAAGAGCACTTAATGCTTACTCCGTTTGCCTCTACTACCTATGATTCTCTGCAAATAAGTAGCTTTAAAATTGATATCAACCTTATGAAAAAGATATAAAATTGGATTTTAATACCAATAAACCTTTTTATTCTCATTGATACCAAAAGCTAATTATTTTTTTAAAAATCTGAATTCTCCATCTCCTTGAAAAAAGAAATTAAATTTCCATACCTGTTCATATACTTGAACCATAGATCCTGCTAGATGATGTATTTTTGGTAAAGAACTCCAAACAGGGTGATTATCTTTCTGTAATACAGGTTCCAAGTAGGCACTATAAATAGTTTGTAGTTGGTCTCTTTCTGGATAGCTACAAAGGAAAAAAAAAGTAATCATTATGGTCTATCACTATTTTTTTTGTTAAAAAGATTCCAAGTTATATACACAATTACTGAAAATTTTCAATGAACAGCATCTCCATCTAGCAGCTATATAAAATTATTATTTTATTGCAATAGGCCACCCCAGAAATGTTCTAAATACATCTGCAAATGTGTCCAAACTTAAAAACAAACAAGCATTTCAATTTCTCTAATTTTGTAACTGAACAGCACCTTAATATAAAGCTACAGAAAGCAGTTTACTGAAAGCAAAATCATCCAACAGGAAATGTATTTCAAACACTTCTCTATCAACAGGTAGCTACAGATTGCTCCTTAGCTGGTTTCTAGTGCCAAGAGGCACCAAACAGCACCAAATCCGAAGATCTTAAACTGTTAGAAAAGATGAAAGACTAGAACAGCCACATCTTTATAAAGACTAAATTGAGCAAGCGCCCTATAAATAGAGGCTGAATCTGACTTTTGAGAGTCAAACTAATTTCCACATACTTACTCGATTGCACAGAGACGAACAATAGAAGTAAATCTGGAGGTAAGTTTATGTCTTCCTAATGTTCCTCCAGCAGACATGGAAGCCACAATTTGGATGTTTTCTAAACCAACCCATTCCAGATTTTCATCATAAAATCCTTCATATGTAAGAACCTTTAATTGTTAAATAAATATTTCATTAAAAGAAAGCCAACAGAGCATCGTACAAAAAAAAAAATTGGTGAGAATAATATAATTATTACTGTTTTCTTAATTGCCAGAGGTATACTGCTCCTCCCAGCTTTGTGTCAGCTGTACACTTGCTAAGGGTACACTCTGCCCCATTGTCCAGATCATTAATGAAGATGTTAAACAGATACTGGCTTCCAACTAGACTCTGTGCCACTGATTACCATCCTCTGGGCCTCACTGCTCAGTCAGTTTTCAACACACTTCATTATCTGCTTATCCAGCCCATACAGCAACAGCTTTTCTGTGAGGATATTTTGGGAGACAGCATCAATGGCCTTAGTGAAGTCCAGGCAGACTATATCCACTGCTCTACCCTTGTCTACCAGGTCTGTCACTTCATCGTAGAAGTTTATGAAGTTGGTCAAGCATGACTCGCCCTTGGTGAATCCATGCAGATTACTCCTGAGGATTTTCTTGTCATTCATATGCTTACTGCATTACAACTCACTGAGCTGAGCACTGTCTTTATTTACTTATGCATATAAGCCAAATAAAAATGGTATACTATTTCTGGCTGACACCTACATATTCTATCAAGGTACGAACAAAACTAATGTCAACACAGATGTAGCATGTTAGCTCTGAAAATAATCAATGTAGGTATTTATTGCATACACTAAACTATTTCCAGTATACTTAAGTCTTTTTACAAATAACAGACATAAGTGTTCACCTGCTGTAGAAAAGCCACAAGAGTGCTTGTTCCCCATTTATCAGGTTTGGGTAGATTGATATCCTTTAAGTACAAAACAAGTCTTTCACAGTCCTTTGGTCTGTATACTCGCCCAGTGTTTGTACTGATTACAATGCAAGTTTGACTTAATTTTTGTAGAAGATGTTGAGAAGTAGTTTGTGCACTGCAGTGAATGGTAGCAATCTGAGTGGATCGGAGTTCAGAAAATGCATAATGAAGCATCATCCTAAAAAAGCAAATGTGTACATACATATAAGCATAATACATAAATGCATTAAAATACTGCGTATCCAAAGATATTGTCCAATTTTTGAATTAAAATGCATATACTACATGCTGTATTAATGCAATAGGTGATGCACGAGGTTTGCTGAATTAAACATACTTGCCTTTAAAATTGTAACATTTTCCATTCAAGAAATTCCATGGAAGTGCACACAACTACACAAAACAAATACCTAGCCTGAATACCTTGTATATAGTGATCCAATCTATCTAAATAAAGAACCTAAGATAGGCAACAGGATGAGTTAAATTCAGTCGCCTGCATGCAACTGAGATGAGACAGGATACTGCATGTGCCTTTCAGCTGTTGCTCCATGACAGCACAGGTGTTCCAAAGGTCCCGTTTCATTTCAAAAAGCCTCATTCAGAAGTCTTAGATGCATAGTGGCAGCTTGAACCTTCCCTATAGATCTTCATAACAATTTACCTATTTGCCACTACAGAAGGTTTGTTTCATTTGTAACCGAAACAAGTGATATTCTAGCAGAAAATCATATTACAAAACCATTAAAACAAAATTTTAAAAACTTTGTCAAATAGCTAGATGCATATATTGCTTAAAATATGAAATACTTTTTACCCCTTTCCACATCCTTCAGGACCCACAAGAAGAAATGGCTGCTTATTGTTAAAGTCTAGCCAGGGTCTAATGTAATCTAAACTTCTCTGCATGTCAGGAGTTTGAATGACGGGAAGTTTTTGGAGATTACTGAAGTCATCAGCTGTTAGCTTTTCAGGTTTTTTCAGCTGATACAGCATTAGCTGTCCAGTGTCAGTGTCGTAATACGTGTCCAGGGGCCTCCTCGGATCTGGTGGAGATTCTTGTGCCCAACTAAAGATCTTTAAAAAAATAAAAATAAAAATAAAGCTCCTGTTAAATACATATTCCTAATGACAAGATCTACAATTTCAAGCTAATCTAAAGAATGTTCAAAGAATACTTCTGTAAAAGCAAACATTTAATTCTTTGATTTGATAGTTTTAAGGCTGCCTTTGAAAATTCAATCATTACGCATATGCTTTATGAACTCCTGAACATACTACTCTTCCACATATTACTTTTTCGTAATACAAAGAACATAAAATAAACTGTATTTAGCAATTTTGTTCATATTAGGCAACATACTTAATAATAATCATAAGCATGAGAAACATAACTCCTTCACATGCACCAATAGCTAATTCCAGAAGCTGACTCTAAACCTTTCCCATCTGCCCTGTATATATCTTATAGCTCCAGGCTGTCTTTTGGAAGGAACTATTTCCTTCTCTCCAACACAAAACCCAAGTGTGATTATGGAGATAACTATCTTCAGGGACATCCTTCTCTGGACACTCTGGACCAGTACACCCACACACTCTTCCAACACTGTTCCCTAGTTCTTGTGCCCTGAAGAATCTACACAAAGACAGAACCACACCCCAGCACGTACAAAACATAGCCTCAAAATAATGCTGTAAGAACACCTCCTTGGAGAGGTGTAACAAAGCCCTCACATTATTATTTCAAATATTCTGAACAGACAAAAAAAAGCCAACAAAATAAATGTGCATTACATATATACAATATATGCACACACAGAGTACGCTTCAGTGGGTCCTTGTGTAAAACAGTATGGACAAAGGCCATGCTGTACCTCTTGGTGCAGCACCACAGGGCTGCTCTCTGGGCTGGATGCACTTAGCAGCCTATCAGTAACACATGAAACATTTCTTTACTTCTCAGCTATTCCCCTATAGACAACACAGTTGCAAACAAATTACAGCACAGATGTTCTATTATTGTAAATTTGCATTGTTAGAAGACAGAAAATCACTATTCCTACTACATATACTGAAAAATTTTTAATAAACTTGCTGAAAAAGATTATTACCTCTTTCGCAAATTCTTGTCGTGATTTCATGTTGAGATTGCCACCAAGACCACGTAACAAGTTAATAATAAACTGTCCATGATCAGTACACCCATGAAGATGAGACAGTCCATTCATCACAGTTCCAACTAAACTTGTTTCTACCACAGAGTCATTCTGTAAATTGCAAGTTGTAGTAGATTAAATTTTCCCAAGAATAAATGTGATGTATTGCTAGCAGACTATTACTAATTGCTCTTTGACACTTCCACAAATGAGGAAAGATCTCAACACTGCTGCTGTTTAGAAAATTCACCTGGAATGAAATTATTTTTAAGCATTGATTTGGAATTTTTAATTCTAGACTATGTATTGATATAACATAGGATAAGCAATTAGAACTTTCCTTACAGATTTTGAGAATCTATAAGAAATCAACATAACTGTATACTGGAAATCTCTCAGGAATGGATTCTTTATGGATTTTGCTTTTTAGCACCAAAGGGTATTTGCAGCCTCAGGATCAATGTAACGGTTTTTCCTCTGTATCCACCTGAAGATACTTTAAAAGTCTAAAAGTATCCATGGGTGAAAGAACCGAGAGGAAATAATATTAAACACACATCAGGACCATATATGTTCCCCAAGGGAAGTAGCACAGGTCTCCGAAACACTAGTTCACTGGCCACAGCAGGTGGGGATTTCTCCTAAATAACGTTTTGTGCAACACAAGCCACTTGCTCAATGCAAATGCAACTCCTTCAGAACAAGGGGAGAGGCAGGGAAGCATCTAGAAACCTTAAGAAAATCTAGCATATGCAGAACAATTATCTTGATGTACGTCAGAGAATCACAGTATCCAGATAATGTACAGGGTTTTGGACTATCCTTTTTTAATATTTTAATTACATATTACCTTTTGCCTATTAAAAAATATTTCAGTTAAGGTTTTTATTAGAATCCTAAAGAGATAAAGTCATATACTTAAACCCAGAACAGATTAGTGGGAGCAGTTAAAATTTAGCATTCTGAACAATCAGACTACTTTTTTAGATACGCCTTTATCAATCTTTTTACATATCCAGCATTATATTTCTCCCCAACCCATTATAAGCTTCAGTATACATTGTGCAACTTTTCAAATTGTAGCTATTTTTTTTGTTACAGACAATAACTTACATGTAAAAAATCAATTTCTTCATTTTCACATTTTTTAGTTTAGACATTCAGATCTTTCAGATCTTTGAAAACCTACCAAAAAATGTCCAGTATGGAATATTAAAGACAGATACTAAGTTTCACAGAAATACATGCATGTCACTAGTTATAATTGTATTAAATCTTTCAAAACTTTAAGTACAGCAATCAGGTTTTGGAAACTGATTAGTATAATTCCAGTACTCATTTTATTAAATCTATCAAAAAAAATGCTGAGAATTTTTTTACTTGAAATTTAAATTTAAAAATTAATATGAATTATCTCTTCAGTGTTAAACTAGAAAAGTGGATCATACTTAACAGAAGGTAAAATTTGATTAAGTATTCAGTTACTAACCTTCTTCATAACCCAGTTTAAAGCTTTTTCAAAATAGTTCCTAATCCAATTTTCAAGGCTGTGTCTGCATTCTTCAGGCTGACTTCTTAGCCAAGATGTTATTAGAGAACTAAGATCTGTATCTTCATCACTAAGTCAAACCAAAACAAAACAAGATTCAGACAAACACAAGGAATCCACATCCTTATATAGACATGTTCAAAGGAACAAAATTCCAGGAAAAGTTCAGGGAAACACTTTAACAAGAATTACTAACCAACATTTGGGCTCTCTAAGGGTCACACACAAATAAAGAATCCACCATGTGTCTCTCAAAAAGTGTGAGATGTATTAGCCAAAAGATGATAACATTACAGTGCAGAAGGGACATGCAACCTAAAGCAAACTTCCCCAATGATTTGCTTCATAAGTGTAACCAAGTAATTAAATTGCTCCATCCACTTTAGACTGTATTTCAAGAAAAATAAGTATACCTGCTTACTTTAAAAGTATGTAATACTGCTGCGACTTACCTCAGAAAGATCATTCCCATTCGAGATATCGTAGCAGGAGAGGCACAGCTAAGGTCATGAGTTTCAAATATAAAGTTTACATTTGAGCCAAATTGAATCCTTTCTCCACTGGGCATAGTCAACAATCTGTTGTCATCCAAAACGGAATTCAAAGACTCAATCCATTCAGGATCAATATCACCATCACAAATTATCCATGAAGTAGTATCTATTTCCACACACAAAAACAAAATATCAAACCCAAGAAAAACACTTAAATAATATCAGTCCTTGCTATTTTAACACTATTTAATACTCTTCCTTCATTATAACTTAAATACAAGCTCTATGAAGATATTCCTTACATGCTTTACCTTCCTAGGTCTTTTGCTTTCTTATCACTAAATTTCTTGTCACTAAATTTGGAAAGTACATATCAGTGCTTTTGGCCATGATTGTCACCAAGTTTTTCATACCTTATGCTATCCACAAATAATAACATAATATAAAAATGTAACTGAAAAGAAACAATTTCAGTAATTTAAGCATAATGACGCGTAAGTCCCTCACAAACATACCTCGGGGTTCTCGTACCACTCGTCGAGCACTATTTGTAAGCACACCGTCAGACCATTCTCTGGTATCCATGTCAATATGGCCTAGCAACTGATGTCGAGGCATAGCTTTGGGATTCACAGTATACTGTTTCACTACTTTGCCAGTTTTCCCAAGTGCTGCCTTTAACATCCGCCAAAGTGTTGATTTACCTGCACCACTTGGACCTACAATAACTACACCCATTCTTTGACGCAGTTGTTCATATAATTCCAATGCCTTCTTGATCTAGATAATAAAAGACATAATGGCTATGTGAATTTGTAAAGCTAAATCAATCATGTTCTTTTTAAATGTTTTTCCAGTTTACTTTGCATGCAGTCACTTTGTTTCTATATTCTTATTTTTTGAAACAGATATTTGCAGACACAATTAAAATTATGACACTAAAAATATCAAGAAACTTATTTTGTATGTTAGAAGAATTTCACTAAATTAGTAACAAAAATATCAGCCCTCTTTGAGCATATTTTTAATGAGAAATTAATGACACTTTAGTCACTAAACTTAATCCAGCCCTACAATAAATAAATTTGAGACACAGCACTGCTTGATAAAACCAAACATTCACATATTTAATTCTTTCACTGTCTAAAACATTCATTGGTGTTTGTACTTGGCTTGAATGAAACTATGTGTCACATATTCACATCTTAATTTTCCTTCCACTATTTTTCTTTCAGTCACACAACTGATCTACCATGCTTCAAACACACACATCTATTTTTATAAACATGTAATTAGAATCAGTCATTCTCACTTTTTTATAAAATATTTATTTCAAAAGTAAACATAAATCAGTCAGACGTAATACTCCTCAGTCCTAATTCAGAATAATTCATACTGTTTTGTTGTGGTAGTTGATGTTCACCTGGGTGCTTATAATTTCCAAGTTTGCTTCTTGAAAGACTTGTCGTAAAGCTGTAGTTAACTCAGCATACTCCACATCTTGAAAGTCAACGCCAGGAAACACATCTTTAACCAGTGCATCAAAACTTGCACAGTCTGCAAATGTAAGCTTTGACACGGTATTAAGCCACAGAGCTTGAACCACCACACGACTTTCATTAACTGGAAATAAAAGCAAAGAAGCCAGATCAGTTTAAGCTGTTCATTGTTTGTTGGTTTTTTGGGTTTTTTTCCCCTTGGAATATATCAGCACTTGAGCCCATACTGCTAAGACGTTGAAGGTGGAATCACAGCGCAGCCTACATTCCAGTGCATGTACCACTCTATTCAGAAGTTAGAAAACTTACTGTAAGTATTATACATGCTCACTAATGTGTTCTATAAAGATACAAGATGGTTATGATGCTGGCCAGATAGTACATAATAGCCTAATGATTAAAGTGGGACTGAGAGTAGCAGTGCACAATAGTTTACCTGTTAAAGCACTCATGAAAGAAATTAAGGACCTGGATTCTAGACCTTACTCTGCCAGAGGCAGTCTGAATTCACAACTCTCAAATGTGTCCTAATTAACTGCGAATATTCCAGAAGTAAACTGTCTCCACAACTCCTCTTTAATCTGAAGTACCGTGAAAATGGAAGCATTTTGGGACCAGAATGAAAACAGCCACAAGAAAGCTTTACTCTGCCATAAAAATAAAGATACTAATGATGGGAAAAGCACAGGGCTCTGATCACTGTTTTTTCTCATTTTTTAATCAAATTACTTTCTCATGTAAAACACGTACATTTTCAGAGAGCAAGACTAGGAACCACAGGTGATAATCATCCTGTGTTTCTGCCCTCCTTCTGAATGCATGATTGCCCCAAAACAGAATGCACTACAGCCCAAATTCAACACAAGGGAGAAAAAGTGTCCATTCCCTAACTTCCTCTTTTCCTGTGGCTTTTCCCAAATGTTCCAGAGGTTAAGGATTAGTATACCCTTCTAGAATTTGGAAAAAGTTCAAGATTTTTCATCCTGAACAATGTCTCAACAATACAAGCAAATATAAAGAAACAGGAAACTGCATTTGTTGGAAATATCTTAAGCTTCTCAAGCTAAGAGATAAAAAACAGAACAAAAAAAAAAAAACCTCAAAGAAAAATTTCTGGGTTTAAATAATAAGTTAAATCTATCCATCTTGCCTTTCGCAGGGTTACTAAAAATTATGTTTTAGGCTACACCAAACAAATTTCAGCAAACTTCACACATCTAAACATGAAGCTAAAATGTCATAGCAAGGAACAGTGACAGGAATGTGCCCTAAAACACATTGCTGTTAATTCTTCTTTGTCAGATCCAAACAAAACTCAAATTACAAATTCTTTAAAGTTGTCAGACCATTTGTTATGCCAAGTTTTGTAAACCAAGGCTGACTCTAAATACTTTCAGATATATGCTGTTTAAGAGAACAAGATGCAACAGTTGTGTCCTAAAGATGTGAAATGTTCATCCATCCCACACATAATTCACACTCATTTAACATCTATTTAACAATCGTTTAAAAAATATTTAAAAATAGTGGCCCAGTCTAGTCCAATATATTTCTATCATTTCTACCTGTCCTTATATTTGTGTCTGTTTACCAATCTGAATCTAACGGCATGTGACAATTTTAGCAAACCTCAAATAGAATCAAAATGGTCTGATGATTGATGAATAATGACAGCATCACAGGATCGACCTTCCTGACCTACACCAAGTGAAAACAAGAGTCTTTGAGAATCACTCAAAATCATCCCAGAATAAAGTCCTATATCTATATTCTTATCATAGAAAAGCTCAATCTAGAATATGACAAGTCTTTTGTGATCTCCTGATGAAGAACTTTCACAGATATATTTTTTCTTTTCTAAATTGCCTCCAGACCCAAACCATGGCTTCTCAAAACTCCAGTGAACAAGAAAGCTCTAGTGAATGGTATCTGTACAATATCCTAAATAATCAAAAGTTTGGCATGGTCAACCTTACTTTCTTGCTTTGCTTCACTTTTCTTCAGCTGATGAAGAAGACTGCCACAGCCTCTCAAAACAGTCTTCAGTGCTCGTAAACCCCAATCATAGTGCTGCTGTGGCGTCAGAAGCTCCCTAAATTTAAAAACAGCAATATTGTAATAAACTTTAGGTGACAGCACCTGACATTTTTGTTTGGCAAATGAATTAGCCCACAATATGGGTTTGGGTTAAAGAAAAACTCATGAGCATTTGCAACGCCATCTGAAATGCATTTCAGAGATATAAGCAATGACTTTGAAATTTTCTGATGGAGTATATTCAACAGCTAACATATTTATTATTGTCCCTAACAGCATTAATTAAAACCACCGAACTTTGCTCTAATATACATACTTATAACCAAATAGTCACTTGAATTTCAACAACATGAGCAGTCTAAATTCAACAGAATGCTTGTGAGTATTCATATGCTTACATTCATATCTAGTGAGCATAACAGGGGAGCAGTACTTTGCCACTTGATATTATAAATGCATTCCAGATATTTTCATACCTGAACCTCCCAATATCTTGCAATATTTTAATTTTATAAGTTAAATCAGAATGTACAGAGATCTGCATGGTATACCATTCAGATGTAAGAGGTGTATTGACTGTAAAACTTTAGATGACTCCAAACCTGCAGTTTCCTGTCTAGTTTTGTTTCTGACACATAGCTTTCTGCAATATTCAAGTAATAAAATATTACAGAAAATTAACAGAAACTATGTGTACACTGCATCCCTACAGTCATGCTTTGGCACAGACTAGATCGATAAGAAAAAAAAGGGCAGTGAGATACCCACAAAGATCAACTCTAAAATAAATGCAGGAGGGAAGAGAATTAGAAAGGTAACATGACTAAGGGGGGGAAAGGGGAAAGGCTTACCTTGCTAGATTAAAAATAGACACCAGTTTTCTACCGAGTGTTTTAGCATCCTTAAAACCTTCTGAATACAAAATCACTTCTGCAATGAGTTCATTGTCTGGTTGAGTCATAGCAACTGGCCTGAAAAGTTGTTTGAGGTTATCAGGCAATTTTTGTCTTCCTCCATAACCTTTTCCAGCAGGATTCAGTGTGATAAAAATTCCAGAATTATGATCCATTTCAACCTAGCATTAGAAGTGCATTGTAACAGTATATAGTCATATGAAACAGTATTGAGAAATGTTGGGTGGACTATGTTTACAGTAGTCAGTTCTTAAGTTTGACCCAGTTGTTTATAGACTATTTTTTAAGAAGAAAATAAGTAAGTTTTGCTGTACCTTTTTGCCAAGCATCTCACATACAGGACTATGTTTCTTCAACGCATGTTGAATTGTCTGAATCTGCATGGATACTGCAGACAATACAGCTTCCTCAAGTCTATTGAATTCATCAAAACAGCCCCAGGCACCACACTTCACTAAGCCCACAAATATGCGCCCCATCGACTTCACATCAATGCCCTTAAAATTAAAAAGAATACTATTAAATTCAAATAACAAGAAAACAATGAAAGACTGTCTTCCCATCTATTAAAAATGTAATTGGAAATATCCACAAATTTCTAGTAGAAACTGAGAAATTATCAAAAATATTTCTAGAATACAATATTGCTTTATGAAGTATGGGCATAGACATCCATTTCCTAAATTATACAGAACCATATTCACCTCATCACAATTGAAGACTAATACTTGTCTTCCAAGAAGTCCACCCAAAGCCTTTACTGATTCTGTCTTTCCAGTTCCAGCTGGACCATAGGGATTTCCTCCAAGGCCCATCTTCATAGCCTGAGTAAGAGTTAGGTAACACTTATCTGTCAAAGGTGTATAAACAAGTCTAGGGGAATTACCCTGCAGAAACAAAACACAACACATTATATTGATAGACAGAAATTATTGACAATGTAATTTCATTAATTTCATTTATAAGTCACTAATTTGAAAACACAGCACAACAGTCAAGATTACTGTCTCATTAAGTATAAGAATTTGTTTACAGTTATTAAGTTTTCCTGATTTAACATTATATCAAATGTCAAAGCATTGTGTAATCTTTTTTCTAATTACAGAAAAAGGGTCAACAGATGAAACTGCACTCCGATATATAAAAGTAGCAATCATACTAGAAAATATTTATATGATACTATAGCTGCTTTCTGTATAACTTACATTTATCCCATCAATATCAAAATGGAAATGATCATCCTGTCTTTTAGTATTTTCTGTGAAACAGCATGCTAAGGACACAACAAAGCGGAAAAAAAAGGCAACAGTTGGGAGGCAACCAAAAGCATGTGTGAAATGAGAAAGTGTTTGACATATAGATAAAAGCCACTATATTAAAACTAAAAATACCACACCTGATATTCGTAAGTATATTGGAGTTCAGTATCTACCATCTGAACACAACATTTTTGGTCTTTCATATAAAATCTCAGCTGCTTCTTCCAAGCCCAGTCTTCAACACTGTGAACCTGAGCTTGATTCAGCTGCTTCACCACATCAATGTTATGAATGATATCAAGAATGAGAGCTTTAAGCTTGAGCTCAAGGATTCCTAATTCTGCAAACAACCACAAAAAAAAAAAAAAATCACAATAGTGTAGCAAGGAAGACACACATTACCCATTCTCAAGTTCATGGAGCTGCTTCCTATTATCAGCAGATTTTATTCAGATCTTGCTTCAATTTCATATAGAACTACTATTTATTATCTAAACAAGCAACATAAAATGAGATCCTGAGAGAGAATGTGAACCATCACGTAACTTCAGTCATTTGGAAGTGATTTTGTCTGCCTCTACACTCACTAGAGAGAGATAGAGGCTTTTCTGGAAAGCAACTTACTCCAGAAGTGTTTACAGCTATGTCCACTTCAGTAAACAGTGTGGCACAATCTGTTAATTGATCTGCTGAGGATCTGAAAACCATACTACATGCACTCTGGAGATTTTACTCAGACTAATTAGAGTGATATGGAATTAATGTTCACTATCAGATCAGGGTTATTAAGTGTACTCTGAGAACATACTTTTTAATTTAGCTTCACTTGAAAGAAATCCAGTTTCTGTGCTCCTGTACCATTCAATGATGGGAATTAAACCAAAGAAAGTGGGGATAATCAGGCAAATAACTTCAAAAATCACACCTATTATCCAAACTAAAAAGTTACTGTAAATGTA
The DNA here is from genome assembly GCF_000699245.1 of Pterocles gutturalis. Taxonomy (NCBI): domain Eukaryota; kingdom Metazoa; phylum Chordata; class Aves; order Pterocliformes; family Pteroclidae; genus Pterocles; species Pterocles gutturalis. The sequence continues at coordinate 40,018 of NW_010100864.1, forward strand.
TTATACAATAGAAGGAATAAACACTCTTCTACAACTAATGATATTTCTCCAATGGCTATAGAAAGAGCACAGAAAGGGAGCTTAGCTAAAGAATCACACTTACAGACTGTTGAAGGTAAGTGATATGAATCCTATTCCTAACTAATATATCAGACGTTAACAGTTCATAAATTCTAAACTAGAATTTAATACAGTAAGCGACTATACAGATGCAGTGGAAGATTGTCAACTACAAGTCAAATTGGGTCTTTTTATATGTATACGATACGAGCTACCTCACCTAACCTACACTATAGGATTTTACATCTGAGGTAGTCATTCAAAGCCTCCCTTCTGGTCAAAAGAGAGGAATAGGTATTCAAGGCATAATTATTCTAACCCATTTAGACTATATAAGATTCAGAACAATCATGTCTTGAGAATAACTAGTTTATTGGTTTTTCTTCAGAGGTACTCAAGAATCATTACTTCAGATGCAGATGTACACATCTAAGGTAGAAAAAGATAATCACCTACACGGTTGTACAGTATATATTGGCATGACCTCAATTGCTGTTTGGCCAGTTCCTGTGAAACATAGCACTAGGGCACAGTTCAGTAGGTGAAGACAAATTATCAGTAAATATATAAAACAAAACATATTAAAAGCTATTAAACAGGTTTGCAAATATATAAATGCTCCAAGATTATGTTTAATCTAAATACAAATCCATTGTTCACTCTGAAATATTAAGTACACTCATTTTGGCAGTAATAGGTGGATAATGTTATGTAACTCAACTTTATGCTCAAAACAAGACAGATTTATATACTTTCCAGTTCAAATAAACAGAATGTTAAATACTATACAACTACATAGTCATTACAAAGAATTATATATTACTTATCATTTTTATACCTGTATTCCCAGTATCTTCTATACTAGTATCAGTGCTAGTATAATGTTCCAGTTTAGCCATGAGTTCTAATTCTAATTGTTGCAGATTATGGTCTTTGATAGCACTTTCAACATCTTCAGTGAACTGAATTTGTTCTGCCAAGGAAAGAATCTTTGGAAGAGAAAGTTCAAATTGCATTTTATAAATATGGAAGACATCAAGAAAAAAGGTTTTCAATTCCTTTGTAATTGCTTATTAAGTCTGATATTTAAAGTATTTTACTGTATCAATTTTAAACAAAGACACACATTTGCTATCTTAAAATCTGACAATTTAGCAAAAATTTGCAATATAATCTAATACAGCAAGTCCCTTAGCTTTTCTAAAGCATGTGGTAGCAAAATTTTTACAGTATATTTTTTCATTAAATGATATGTCAGATGGAAACTACCACATTGTAGGCATGTAGCCAGACTAGGAAGAACAAGTGGATCAGGCCCTCTGCAGACAGATAGGAGCAGTCTCACATTCACAGGCCCTGGTCCTCATGGGGGACTTCCACCATTCCAATACCTGCTGGAGGGGCAACTCAGCAGGACATATGCAATCCAGGAGGTTCCTGGAGTCCATGGATGACAACTTCCTCTTCCAAGGGATGGAGGAGCCAATGAGGACAGGTGCTTTACTGGACACAGTCCAGTGAAGGGCCACAAAGATGATTTAAAGAGACTGAAGCATCTCTCCTATGAGGAAAGGCTGAGAGAGCTGGGACTGTCCAGCCTGGAGAAGAGAAGGTTCAGGGAGGGATCTTATAAATTTCTGTAAATACCTGAAGGGATGGTGCAAAGAGGATGGAGCCAGGCTCTTTTCAGAGGTGCCCAGTGACTGGACAAGAGGCCATGGGCACAAACTAAAACACAGGAGGCTCTGTCCAAACATTGGAACAGGTTGCCCAGGGAAGCTGTGGATGCCCCATCCCTGGAGGTGTTCAAGGCCAGGCTGGATGAGGCTTTGAGCAACCTGGTCTAGTGGAGGGTGTCCCTGCCCATGACAGGGGGTTGGAACTTGATGATCTTTAAGGTCCTTTCCAACCCAAACCATTGTATGATTCTATGATTAGGAAACACTTTTTTGCTGTGAGAGTGACTGAGCACTGCGACAGGTTGCCCAGGGAGGTGGTGGGGTCTCCATTCCTGGAGACATGCAGAAGTTATCTGGACATGGTCTTGGGCGAACCGGCTACAGGTGGCCCCACTTGAGCAGGGGGGTTGGACCAGCTCACCTCTAGAAGTCCCTTCCCACCACAACCATTCTGTGATTCTGTGTGATTCTCTGTGCTACTGGTCAAAACTGCATAAACAAATTTCATGTTAATTACTATTTATGCTCACAGAACTAAGCGTTAGAAACTAGATTTTAATCAGATTCAAAACAGGCTTCTTTACGTTATTAAGTCTTACAGCCCTTCATGTAACACTCACTACCAACTAAGATCAAGATTTACAGAAAATTTAATAAATAGATGGATGCTAGATCAGGTGTCACGTAAAAGATTTGAGTATTTCTAATGTTTACAAAAGAATTATAAGAACACATATTTTTAAGAATTTCTCTATACTATAAATGAATAAAATGGATTTGTTTAGGGTTATTTTCTTCCAAATCCATATGTATACTTCTTTATGAGACTTTAAAAAATAACGTATTTGGTAAATCTAAAACTACACAGTGGCATTACTGGATCAACTACTACCTGGGAAGGAAAGAGCGACGGATCAATTGAACCTTGTGATTTTTTTCCAGCATCAACACAGTCGATTAACATCTTTTTCAGGGTCTCCTTCATCTCTAAAGCCAAACTATTTAACCACACCTGACAAAGAGATAAAAAACTCAAAAGTTACATTACAAAATGATTTTTCAAAGACACTTGGACTATACTTGGATGTGATTTTCTTACCTCCACATCATTTGACAGAAGAACTTTATTTCTAAGTGGTACAGTTTCTCCTTCTACAGACTTCATAGCAACTATGTATTTAAATTCCTCATCAAAGCTGACACTATTAATGCCTATTAATCAGAAGACAGCAATGAAATCATATATTGGTAAAGTGAAGCATTAATTCCTTAGTGTCTATTAGCACAGAGAGAGAAAAAAAGTCTGCAATGGAGTATTTAGTTTTGAAGAAACTTATTTCTAAATAAATACATTCCACAAATGAATATTAATGCATTACCAGCAAAAAGTTTCTTAAGATGAGACTGGATAACCAGAGGATTCGTGGACTGTCCTAAAATTTCTAGTAAGTCATCATCTCCAATGAAATAGAATCTTGGAAACGCTGAGCGCTTTTCCTATATAAAAACAAAATAAATCTGTTTTGTTGCTTTAAATTCAAACTTATTGATTTTCTTTATAGAAAACTATATTAATATCAGCTGTACCTCCAAAAACTCATTCAAAGATCTCTGGCATCTCTGAAGCTGATCAAGTATGGTAATTAAAGTATTTCTTATTCCTGCCTGGGCATTCAATGATGTTATCCTATTGTCACTCTTGATATCTGACATAATGGATCTTGATAGAAAAAAAATGGAATAATACATAAAACAACCATTACAATTTTAATCTGGATATGATATACAAGTAGTTATGTAAATAAAAATTAAGGCACAGGTAAGTCATATAAATAGCTGATATATAACTTTCATTTTTCAGTACTAGTGATGAAACATTTCAGAATTTACATCAATGTCTCTCTGATGTAATTAAATAACAACAGTTTCTTGCTAAAATTTCTGTACCCAAACCTAAGAAAATCAATTCTTCACTTTTATTTCCACCTAAGAAGTCATTTTAACTCAAATCAAGACCGACAATGGTACATATCTTTCTATATTTCTAAAATCTCCTCCCTTTTTATCTCCTTGACTTGTTTGGAACAAATAAACCAACTATTTCTCCCAAAAGTCAATCTGTGTACTTTTTTAATGAACAAAGTGCTTGTCTTCAACAAGAAATGATTCTTCAAAAAACAATTACATAACTACTGCTTCTGTTGACAAGACTGATCTTGTGTTTGCCTGCCTTGTGATCTTTGACATTTCATGCGATTCCCTTCTTCACATGTACGCCATTAAATGAAACCTACGTTACCACCTTTATTCAGATCTATGTCACTGCCACACATCTGTATCTACTGAATTCCTGTTGCTGACCTTCATCTCCACACATATTCCAATTGTTCCATATATTTTCACCATGAAGAATGTTCTACCCTACATGTGTCAGAGATACTACAAAAAAATAAGTCACACTCCATAACACTAACCTGAAGTCTTCATCAACTCTGTTAAAACGAGCCTGCTCTTTGGGCAGAGCTCCGCGACCGAATATTGGTTCCAAATAGACCCATTTCCTTTGAATTTGGTTTAAATTTTGGAGATACTCATCCAACTCAGCCAGCTTTTTCTCCCAGACGGACACTTTATCTTCAAAACCTTTGTAATATGGAGAGTCCTTGAGGGACTGTAGAAGACAGCGATGATCTCCAACTTGGTTGACTATGTCCTTCCAGTCTTTAATAAGCCTGATGGTCTTGCCTTGACTATCTTCATAATCTGTTAATGTAAAGACAGCTCCAACTCCCCAGAGTTCAAGCTCACGTAATGCTTCTCTGATTGTGACTTCACCTTGCGCCCGACAATTCAAATCCTGTTTAAAAGCATAAATAGGTTTCATTTTAAAGTACAGAGCTTGCAATAAACTTTCCATTCAAAAATATAAATTATATTTCTATAGCAACAAAAATATAAATATGCATACAAAACAATACATGCTACATAAAATAAACCATAAAATAGAATACAGTACCTTTATTTGAAATTATTCATACCTTAAGATCCGTTACTTTTTCTATAATGGCATCTGTCACTTTTAGTAGATCTCCAAATAACAAACCCTCAAGTGTAGTGCCTCGGGGAAGACCCAGAAGACGAAAGAGATCCAGCCAATGGTCTGGAGAAAGATGTTCTCCTCTTACATATTTGAGGTGTGGAACTACCATCTATAGGAAAAATGCATATATGACTTAATCTAGACTTTCTGAAAACTGTACCTGTTTGACTACAGAGTGACATGCTATTCAAACCAAACAAAAATTCTTAAACTGAAGTACATTTTTTTCAGTTTCTAGATATAATGTTGAGGAGTAGAACTCTGAGGAAAACTCACTGCTAAATGCGTGTCTACATAAACTGTAATAACCCTTCTGTTCACTTGAGAACTAAAAGGTACTCAAAAGTAAGTGAAATGTCCAAAACAGTATCAGAAGACATTTTGTTAAACTGTAACTGATTTTATTATAGGAACTGAACAATGAGCTACAGAATTACAGAATCATAGAATGGTTTGGGTTGTAAGGGACCTTAAAGATCATCGAATTCCAACCCCCCTGCCACGGGCAGGGACACCCTCCACTAGACCAGGTTGCTCAAAGCCTCATATAACTTGGCCTTTAACACCTCCAGGGACGGGGCATCCACAGCTTCTCTGGGCGATCTGTTCCAGTGTCTCACCACCCACACAGTAAAAAATTTCTTCCTTATACCTAATGTAAATCTACCATCTTTTAGTTTAAAGCCATTGCCCCTTGTCCTATCATTACATGTCCTTATAAAAAGTCCCTCTCCAGCTTTTTTTGTAGGTACTGGACGGCTGCTACATGAAATATAGCACACAGTAGTACCAAAACATTTTTTGTTATATACTCTTTTTTTTTTTTAACTAGCATCTTACTTTGTATTTGTCCACTTCTTTTTGCAATTTTACTGTCATTACATTATGTTCTTCCATCTTTCTTATTTTGTCATGCCAGTTAAACAAAAATTCTTCAAATAGGTACGTTTTACTCCTGTGTGAAAATTAAATATAAAAAGGTGATAACAACACAGTACTACAACCACACATATATGTCCATGAAAAGTAAAGTAACAAAATCATACCTAAAAGTAATCCAGTCTTCTTTGGCTTTTTCCTGAAAACTTTGATAAAACTCTTCATACAATGCCCAGACTTCTGCACAACTCTTAATATCTTGACATACAACTTTCGACAATGAGAAGTCAGGCTCTTCCAATTTAAAATGATGGCATTCATCACTGAATAAAAAGATAATTGCATTATAGGTTACATTATTCCATTACACATTTATGGTTTAAGAGATGGTATCATACACAAATAATTATACTTTTTTTAAGAAAAGCCATTGGCTTCATTGAAGAACATTGCTGCCAACTGCGATTTCCTTAGTCTCCTTCTTGAGTAGAAATAATAAAAGAATACTAGAGATAACTCTCCTACACAGTGACCTTCTCTCATATTCACAATTATCTTCCATAAACTTTCATTTCTTTCTCATTTATGAGAAAAGTGAATTACTCTGTGCCCCTAAAAACAGAGCTTGAAAGAAAACAAGTTTTAATTTACTGTTTTTTCCTGTTAGGTAGAAAGAATATACTAGTTTTAATTACTACCATATTTAAGTGCCAAACTAAGAATTTAAATAGAAAACTTTGTCCACTTGAGATTTGCAATAATGAGCTTACTGAAAATAGGCACCCGGAATAAAAATCCTTTCCTTCTGCACAACAGTCTATGACAAAGGACACTTACCCAAGAAACATGAGAGGTGAGCGCTTGCCCACTTAAGTTACAAGAGAATCGAAGTAATAACACCTCCTTCTTAGACCAATATCCCAAACCTTGTCTTAGTGAGAATTTCAGAAGTCAGAATCAAGCCTTTAGTGTACAGACTCCCTTATGTGAAAGCCTAAGAGACTTTTCAAATTTTTCATTACAAAAAACTCTAGAAAACTTAGCTTGAGAAATTCATGTTATGTAAAATCAACAATTAGAACTCTGAAAAAGTAATGAAAAACATGTAATGCAAACAAAATTAAATTCCTTATATTATCTGTTGTGATAAAAATTAGTTAACGTTTTCTGAGAGACCATTGCTGCAAAAGATCCATACATTAATGAATAAGGTATACTAGGAAATAAACATACATACATGAGCTTTTCTTTCACAATTTCAAGTTCATCGAATTCTTTTTTTTTGTCCTTTATGATCTGAGCACTTTTCTCAAGCACATCCTGATCACCTGTTTCGATGACATCATCACTCGGCTTTAGCTGATCCCAACGAGCTTTAAATTTTTCCAGGTCTTGCAGATATATATTAATACGTGAAATCACATTTCTTTTCATCATTTCAGTCTGTAAACCAAGAGTTAAAATGAAATTTGTTCAATGGTTTGTAACTACAACTATGATCAAAATCAAAGTATGAATTTCAAAATTTGATCAAAACTTGATAACTACAACTCGATAAAAATCAAATTCAAAAACTTCTTGTATAATACCCTAAGAAACACTTCATCTTTGTTCTTCTGTTTTTTTTTAAAAGGGGGCACTCGTTTTTTTTAATGCTAGTATTTGAGACCTATTTATTTGGCCTACACTACCTATTTAGCCTGCATGTTATAGCGCATACAAAAATTGCTACATTTCTATTCCATACTGATATCTTCAGTAGAACTTCAAATGAGTTCAACAATTTGCCTATGGACTGGAATGACAGGATTGTGCATAGTTTAGCAAAGTTGTGTAAGAAGAAAATAACAAGCATCAGTACTAAAAACATTATAAAGTAATAAATATGCTATCCTTTAACTGTTATCCTGTTTCCCTCAGTTAACCACTGCATTCATTCATCTCTGCACCAGAAAGCTGAGACAGAAGTACAACAATGTACCACTCATTTTAGCATCAGTTCAACAGAAGTTGCACCTAGTTATTTTTTAAACAGTTTAAGTATTCTTCCTTTAAAGGCTCTCCTTCAACTCAGTAACGTTGGCATTAACACTGAACTGAGAACATTTATGGATTTAATCCAAAACCAAAAATACTTCTCCACACTTTCTCAAATAATTTCAACATTTTTAGGTAAAATATTAATCTTCCATTGTTACCTGTTCTGTAATCATAAGCTGGTGGCTTTCCATCATTAATTCAAATTTATCCCATGTAGCTCTTAGGTTACTGATAGTGTCCACACCTGCACCAGCCACAGTTCGCAAAAGTTTGTTTTTATCTTCAGCCTCTTGAAACAGGAGAAAAATCTAAATTCAAATGGATTAAAAATATGTATGTAAAAATTCAGTGAATCCTGTTTATCCAAACTATAAGTAAATACATAAGAATCAACTGTGTATGCACAGATTATAGAGTTATATACAGCTTATTTTTTTACACTGTTCATAGAATAACATTAAAACACTGGAAAAAAAATCTGAGGTATTTAGAGAAATTCTAAATCTTGATCTTGACAAGAGATACACAGAAGTGAATGTTTACTGTAAAACAGGTAAGTCCCTCTTTATATACTGCAGAAATCCACTCAATTATATTTGAGAACAGCAGCAGAGCAACAGAATTCAGTAAATACATATATATCTGCGGTGGGTCTGGCTGGGATGGAGTTCATTCTCTTCATAGCAGGTCATATGGTGCTATGTTTTAGATCTGTGATGACAAACAAAACTGACAACATGCTAGTGTTTCACCTATGGTTGAACAGTGCACCTCATCAAGGCCTTCCTTGTTTCTCATTCTGCCCCTCACTCTGCAGGGAACAGACTGGGGGGTAAGCAAGAGACCGGGAGGGGACACAGACAGAAAGAGATACTCCATGCCAAAGAATGTCATGCTCAGCAACAAAACGGGGTGGAGTGGGGTTTAGGTAGGTTAGATATCTCTTTTTGCTCAGAAACAGGTTGGGCATCAGTCTATCCATGAGAGGTGCTGAGCAATTGCCCACTTGGTTCTTTCCTTTCTTTCTTCCATTTTTCCTTCACTTACTGAACTATTTTGATCTTGATCCATGAGGTTTCTCACTTATACTCCTCCCTCTTATCCTCTCCCAGGAGTGGTGGGGGAGGTTGTTCGAGTGAGTGAGAGAGTGAGCGAGCAGCTGTGCTGGTAGGCTTAGCTGCCTTCCAGGTTTAACACACAACAATATGGAATAACAAAAACCAGGAATAGAGACATTTCAAATAAAAATAAATTATATTCATATAAAAGAGCACAAATTTTTTTCACCTGATGATAATAGGAAAAAATTCATTTTTTCCTACACATTAAGAGACAACCAAACTTTTAAAAAATACACTTTTTTAAACTATGTAAGTTAGAAGAAACTGAAATAAAAACAAGTTTTACATGTTTCCCAAATGTCCTGTTATGTATGTTTTCCTTTAAAAATCAGAGGCATTAATGCTAAGGAGCAATACTGTTTAGTAAATTATAGAGAATTAATTCTCTTCAACATCTAACAGCACTCCCAGAGTTGCTGTAAAATGTAAATACTTTCACCCAACCTAGTCCTTACTGAGTTATGAGCCAAACAGTTAAGCTGTATCCAAGATAAAGATTAAGCTAAAATTAGATGTCTGTACATGATCTTGTTAAGTAGGCATCTAAAACTCCATTATCATCAAAGAACGTTGTTGAAACCAAAGTCTTGATCATGTTATGACAGAGGTTTCCAGCATTTCTTGAGATCCCTCACTCTATCCCATCTGCCTTACATCCACTGCCCAAAAAGTTAAGGCTGTTCCATATGTCCTGTGTCATATCTGCCAGCCTTGTATGGAGCTTTCATACATGCTAGGACATGCCCAAAACAGTAGACACCTACATATCAACTGCACTGAGCTCTTAATGGAGCTAAGAAATCAACTGAGGTGGATCAGCTGTGAGGTGTCTACTTCAGGGTGAAATGGATTGCTCTAGGCCACAACTTACTATATTCCCTAGCGATTTGATTCATTTTCTCACAAACATATGACTAGGGCCATTTGGGATGCCCTAGGGCACTTGCCTGCTCTCCACTTGCTACTATAGAAAGGTAGAGGCCTCCCACAACCTCTCTGCCAGTCTTGTGTGGATGTTGGATATGCATCTCAGTAACTTCAGAACGGCACTTGTGGACAAGTGAACCAGACTTCTGCTAAGTACACTACAGACTTCTGCTTCAGCAAACACACTGCAGACACTTGCACACCCACAGAACACACAAACTCAAATGTATTCATTTAGAACTGAATCCTTTTCTGGATAAATATTGTCCGGTCAGGAAGAGTTAATATGGCTTTTGTAGAATTCCACAATTTTGTAGAACCAGAGTTTTTTAAAAGCATCAGTAAGGGTATAGATGAAGGACATTACAATTATACCACAGAATCACAGAATAGCCTGGGTTGAAAAGGACCTTAAAGATCATCTAGTTTCAACCCCCCTGCTGTGGGCAGGGTTGCCAACCACTAGAGCAGGCTGCCCAGGGCCCCATCCAGCCTGGTCTTGAATGCCTCCAGGGATGGGGCATCCACAACTTCTCTGTTAGGTTATAATTCCAGTTAGGTTTCCAAACAGCTTTTAACACACATCCTCACCAAAAGCATTTAAGGAAACCTGGTAACTTTGACGTAAGAACAAAGGTCCTTGCAGAGATAACTAATTGGGTAAAATGGCTAGTTCCTGCAATAGAAAAAGGTCCCCCATGGAGTTCCACAGGTACCTGTGCTGGACTGCTCAAGCATAAGAGACTTGGAAAAGGAAACTAATCTGTGAGATTATGAAGTTTACCAATGACACTATGTTATTCCAAGCATTAACATAGTTCACCTGTGAGGAACTACGGAATGAACTTAGAAGAAATACTGACTGATGATACCAACGACAAATGAAATTCAAGTAAATAACCACGAAGTGACATATATGTGACAAAATAAATTTCATATGTACAAGTTGAGTTCTGAGGTAACAACTGCATTTCAGGATTGATATCTTGGGGTTATGACAGCCAGTTTTACAAAAATTACAGCTTAATCTGAGCAGTAAGAAGTAAATCAAATGTTAGGAGTCGCAAGGATCAAAAAGAGAACAAAGGAGATAATACTGCTCTTTCATCATATAAATCTATAGTTTGTGCACACCTTTAAAACTGTACAAAATTCTGTTGGTCGCACAAAATAAGATTATTGCAAAACTAAAAAAGACTTACCAAATGGCAACAAGGATGATCAAACTTTTGAGTGGCCTTATGTATAAGAAAAGATCAGGTAAACTAAAACTCTTCAATCTAGAAAAGGAATGGCTGATACAGGACACAACAAAGAAGAATACAATCGTATGTCATGAAAAAGAAGAATAAGGACTGACTGGTCTATATCTCTTTCAATGTAAGACTTAAAAAGACGACAGGTGAAAAAAAAAAAAAAAAAAGGAGAGGTCCTTCATGTAGTGGGTAATTGATCTACACTTTCCTAGAGGATATTTCAGATATCGAAGGTGTATTAGCTTTCAAGAGGAGATGAGGTAAGAGGCTGTGGAAGAGAAATTCACTGAGTGTTACTATATGCTCAGGAACCGGATAAAACTCAAAAAGGTTCTGGTTGGAAGCTAGAAGTATGGGAAAACAGCAAACACACTATCCCCATCTTATATTTTCCTCTAGACAGCCCCTTTATTCTACTGCTGGAGACAAAATACTGTTCCATGGACCACTGCCATGACCCTATATGGCCGCTGCATGTTCTAATCTAGTTATATCAAATATAAGTTTCCATACTAGAAAGCAATTACATTTTTGATAGCTGTTGTTCTGGATATGATAAAACAGTATCTTACCCCTTCTTTTCGTTCATGTAGGGTTAAATATTTTAAATTGTCTTCTGCTATTTCCTCTACAGTCTGGGGCCTAATCACTAATGTTTCCATGGCATCATTGAGAAAGGACGAAACATCACATAGGTGAGCTATATAAAGGTGGAAAACAAAGTTATCATGGAGAAAATATTTGTAGTAATAAATATCCAAGTCAGACAAATGTACTGTGATACAACATTGCCATAAGATATGAAAATATATGCAAAGTATTTGTTTAAAAAATAGCAGACCCCAATCTTATATGCTACTTCAACAAAAATTGCATGTTTGTGTCTACACATAGCTTTTTAAATTTAATCCACTGCATTCAGTGTATAATTTAGAGCACAAGCATCAGAGTCCCTTCTGAGAATTAAACATAAATACATAAAGCATTTATTTATACACTTTTAAAATCTGTATAGATCTTTTCTGGGTAAATGGAGAAAAACAGATGTTAAAACTGCTTTGGGGGTTTTTGGTTCTTTTTTTTTTGTTTTATTTTGTTTGATTTTTTTTTTTTTAAGAAACTAACTAAAACCACCTTGCTTTAAATATTGAAAAGATTCACAAACAAAAGCCTGATTAAGCTATAACATTGTATTTTCCTACCAAGGTAGATCTTTTTGGTATTGAGAAAAGAGTTGTACAGTTCCAGGGAATAATACATCTTCCATGCAACAATTCAGCTTTCAGGCTATGGAAATTATTTACTTTCTGCACCTGTTCTGTGTTTTCTGTGCTGACTGTTACACTTAAAGCACAAAGCACTGGTATTTCTCATCATCTACATCTTATTCCATCTTGTTGACCTGTTCCAGAAATAGACAGACCACCCAAGAATAGGGAAATATTTTGCACTCTTTCACACTCTGCATTTTGACAATCTAAGTGACAACTCTATGGAATAAGTCTAGGTTATCTAAGACCTTTCATGAAGTATTTCAATTCATGAAAGAAAAATCTAATAATATTTTTTAATTACAACATTTCATGATGCCCCCTTTAATTACCCTCAAAGTCTAAGAAATTTCCCTCCCTCAAATACCAAAGAAATTTTCCTCCCTGAAACAACAAAGAAATTTTCCTTCAGACAAAAAAAAAAAGCACAACAATGTTCATATGTATTCTTTTACATCCAGAACATATGTAGCCAAACCAAGTGAACATGATGGAAATATGCACATGGACATCAAGGGGTCCTAGGTTAGGCCTGTAGCAAAAAATTAATAACATTACTTTCTCTGCACTGTGATTTCTGCAGCTCACTGTGCCCGAGAGTAAAATACTTCTTAAAAAGAGTATTTACATTACCACAGGTGTCCACAAGTACAACAGAAACAAAAAAATATTATTCATTGAAGTTATTTACCTTGAATAGATTTTCTCAAAGAAATGACGAGAACATCATACAACTTCTGGATGAAATCATCAATTACAGTTTTGACAGGGTTGCAATTAACAGTTAAACAATCTATCCTGATGGTGCTTCAAGACAGAAGATTAAAAAATAGCAAATATTTAATAGTATAATTACATGTCACTATGTCTAAGATCTATGTATGTCTACAGTTTACCTTGATTTTGTAGCCTAATAAGAAAAAAATTCCCTTATAATTCTACAAATAAAAGTCATAGCTTATTGGGAAAATGACTCATACTATTGAAATATTTACAACCATTGAGCACATATTTGCAGTTTTATGGGGACTAAGCTCCAATGCTCTGCTCCTCCAAATGGTTAGAAAATTTCTTGATCGATGGTTTATATAATCAATGTCACTAAATTCAAAAGGACTATTTCTATATTCAAAAATAAAAATATTTTAATTGTTACAATCATGTCTTCAAATCTCTGATTTCCAATAGAATTTACTAACCTAGGCTTCAATAGTTGCAAGAACATATGAAAAGCCACAGTGAGTCATTTCAATGCCCCATATTTAATATCTCACAGTGACCATAAGTAGATGCCTAAAGAACACTAAGAAAAAGGGCGATCTCATTGATACTTTCCTGAGTATCCTCTCTCAATATCAATTATTTTCAACTCATGGGACTTCATAGGCACATGTGGATTCTAGCTAGGAGACGTGTCTGTCAATTTCTCTTTTATTCAACCCCTGTCTGTCCTTGAACTCATTAAAATCTTTACTATTCAGAGTATCACTTACACAACAAGTTCTACCAGTCCCTTCTCCTGCATGAAATGTCACCTCTTTTCACTAGTTCTGAACATGATTCTCACCAGCTTCATTTGAGAACTCTAACCATGTAATACACTAAATCCCATGCGAGTATGTGTAAGAATAAAAGCCTACAGTAGCATATCTTAAACTATAAGTTATAAGAGGTAATCAAGAGTTTCAATACAGGAATCATTTTGTGTATAAACATTTACTAAGTTTGTTCCTAAGTGCCACATATACTCCACACGTACAGGACTTGGCTAAAGAGTTGTTAAAACATCACAGTGTTTTGTAGTATTTCAGAATCAGCCCTGAATTTTGAGTGAGCTTCCCATCATCAGAGTAAGACATTAAAAGTTTTCAGAAAAGGCCGCACAGATAAAAGGGAATAAATGTCTAAAAATAAATCTGTAAAAACAAAAATGCAGCAATTTAAAAAGTACAGCAATATTTTAAAAACACTTGAAATTCTACCTGTATCTCCATATAAAAAAAAGAGTTTCTATTTCACTATTACCTTTAAAATATCTGATAGAATACATCACTCAAACAAAAGAACAGAGTTACACTATACCTTGGAAGACGTTCTGCTTCTTTCCCTCTCACTTTTAATGCTTTGAAGTTCTTTTCCCAGTCCTGTTTGCTAGAAAGATGTGTCTTCACCAGAGTTTCCATATCTACTTGGCCAATTACGATCCATTCCTTATCAATATTATTTTTCATTTCATGGAAAAGAAACATTTTCCAGACTAAAAACCTCTTTTTCTCAATAATATTAAAACACTTTAATAATTATGTCAAGCTTCATTCTCTATAACCTTTGTGCTCCCTCAATTACCTACAGATTCTCTTACTGAAAAAATCAGCAGGTACAAAATGGTTTGATGTATTCACACTTTTAAGGATAATCAAAACAGATTTTGAACAAAAGTAAAAAGACAGCTATAACACTGGAGTTTCAATGGGAACTGTACACATGCTTCAAGCAGGTATGTGCTTAAGTGGTTGGCTTAACATGGATGGACTTACTAAGCTTTTACGTATACGCATTGCAGAAAAGGACAACAATGCACAAATTAAATCACTGAGTTATTTCTAGGATGTCTGAAGTTTAAAAAGATACTAATCTAAAGAAAAAAAAGTCCGTCAAATATTGAAAATACCTTGAATTGATTAGAAACTTCTGTCAGCCTTCTGAACAAATCCTCTGCTTTACTGAAAGCAGTCAGAAATCCATTTGCATTTCTTTCAGTCATAACAGTGAATATAGACTCTTCTTCCGCATCACTTACTCCCCTAAACTGATTTGGAATGGAGATAAATCTCTTCATTTCTCTGTAATATCTAGCTCGTACCTCTTCAAAAGGAGGCCTGAATTGCAACCGGCCTTGCCTAAAAAGAAAAAGTCATCATACAGTAACTAATATTTGAATGTAATCTAAGGCAGAATACTTCTTAAAGCGGAAAAAAAAAAATCTTACTTGAACGTTAGATCAATATTTATTTCTGGTAAATTCTCATTGAGTGCTTCTAAGCCCATTTGATACTGATGTTCCAGAGCCTTGTAAAGTTGATGATTCCAGTGCTGTCTCCAAGCTTTCATATCACATGATTTGAAACCCTAAAATTTAATAATATTTATTTTATTTTATTCCTCAAGCCATAATTATAATCTGAAACTTAGTATAATACAATGCATGAAGAACAAGGTCAAAGTAAAATTCAAAGAGCCACTGGAACAGGCTCCCTAGGGAAGTGGTCACAACACCAGGCCTGTCAGAGTTCAAGGAGCCTCTGGACGATGCCCTTAGTCATATGGTTTAGTTTAAGGTAGTACTGTGAGGAGCAGGGAGTTGGACTCGATGATCCTCATGGGCCCCTTCAAACTCAAGATATTCTATGATTCTATGTCCAGTTTTAATATGAAGAAGATCTAGAGCTATTACATTTATTTCAAATGAACACAGGAGTAAAAAAAAAATATCCAAATCAAATCAGTTTCTATGGCAATTAAGCATAACAGTTTCACTGAGGTTCATCTCCCATTGGTTTACTATGAGATTCTTCAAGGTTACCCTAAAATGCACAGAACTCTGCTAGAAATAAGATACAGAGCTGGTTGAATGAGAGATCTAAACCCATATATTATACCTTTTATTTTCCCATGATATGTAAGCTACCTTTTAAATAGCATTTCAGAAAATTATTTTGTGTTTCCACAGATCACTGATAGCTAATAAGCAGATACAAGATTTTACCCTAAATAATTCATATTTTCATTAGAATCTGCTATGTTGCACTGTAAGAATATGTAAAGCCATATAATACACTTAGGCCTGTAAATGGTCACTTGCAAGCCATGCAGGGATTTTCAAAAGGGCACTACAAGCTAAAAAAGAAATTAGAAACTTCTTCCAGCTTAACATGTTCTCTTCTTATTTAATTGGGTAGAGATTTTCAGACCAGGCTTTGGAGACAGTCCAAGGTTGTTGCAGGAAGTTACGTGGTTAAGGTCTGCCCTAAAATTTAGGGCTGCCCAGAGGAACTCTTCCAACAAAAAGATTCCAGAGATTAAGAAAACCTGAAATTGTCTCAACTAAGCCTTAAAACAATTCTAAGTAGGGGTTTTAAAGAAATATGTAAAATCTTTATGACAACAGCAGTAAGACTATACCATCTTGTACTTTTGGTTGGTGAAAACAGGATACATTTGGTTAAGTTTTATCACCTGTAGTCAAGGATTAAAAAAAGTGACTACATACAGTTCAGTTAAATTTTCCATATAAAACATTCTGTAATACCAAAGCAATTTTCAAACAGATCTTAAAGCAAATACAGAGTATTCATTTAAAAAAATATACTTTCAAGATAAAAATTTGCAAAATAAATTTCAGAAGAAATTACAAATTGAAAGTTGAATCAATGCGCTTATTTAAATTGAGAAGATGTACAAAATAATAAAAATATTATAAAAATATTGCATTTATCTGATGTTATTTTACCTTGCTATTATGGCTCAGACACAACTGATCTACTTAACCTACAGTTTTCCCATTTTTTCACCTAGCCCCTGTCATCCGACCAAGTGTTCTTCTTCTGTCATTAGTAGTCTGACACAACAAAGATTATCCTCATCCTCATCATCTGAGATTTTACTTCACATCTGGCATCAACGAAGTAGTACACAGTCAGTTTTCCTGAGCCAGCCAGTAACTCAATCAAAATTAATTCGATCATGCTACATTTGAGTCTTAAATCTTGATTACTGTTGAAAAGTCACATGTTCACAGTTTGTAATACGATAATGAAACCCTGCCTGTGACTTAAGGCTGGCAAAACCCGTTCTGAGCTCCTGGAGTCCATCTTTCCAGCGCTGCTGCTGCTGAAGTAGATCAATATTCATGAGAGATATAACCTGTTAAAGGAATTTTAAAGGATAATAAACATATTAATCACCACATAAATGAAAGACAAGGTAAAGTAAGCTATAAGACATGTAACTTTAATTTCACCTGGAAAATATACCTTTTCAATAAAGTTTGTGTGCCACTTTCTTAGTTTTCTATTTTCAGTGGAAAGACGTTCAGCAGCAGCTTGGAGTTTTTGGATATAAGCTTCCAATTCTCTAGGATTATCCCATGTTATTTGAGCTTTTCCTCCAGGACCAGATTTTGAATGCTTGAAAAACATACAACTTTTGTAAGGTTTAATGACAAATATAGTCTACCAGCTAGCACACAGGAAGTGATAATACGAGAAAGATGGTTTTACTCCTAGTAAAAAATGGAGGACCTCTCTCTCTCTCTACTGCTCTAGAGACATAATTGGCAAATCACAGACATACAGGCATATCATTATAGCTACGTCAACACACTGTGGAAGGATCCATGCCAGACTCTTAACAGACCTTGAAATAAATCCACTGATGTCGAGACTCCTGCCCCACACACATAAGCAGACATCTTAAACTAAAAGGACATCTCAAAACTCTTCCCTTCCTCTTTGTTCTGCACAGACCAAAAACCAAAATGTCACACTAATAAATTGCCATCCAACTTCACCTGTTTATAATGAAATAATTTTTTTTTAAATTACACTGTAGAATTCCACTGACTCATAAGCAGCTTTGGGGAGTTCCACTTCTCTGGGCTTTTTATCAAGATTCTGTGGTTTTATCCATTTTGCTAAGTTTACAGTAGAAAATCAGAACACAAAAGCATCTGAAGTTCCACCAGTGGACCTACTCCTAAAAAATGGAGGGCAAAAATCATGTCAAATAGGAGAGTATGTTGTGCATTTGAACACTTCTGCACCATCACTGTCTTGGGAAATGCACACTAAAGGAATCTGTGGCACAATCTCCAGCGAGCCCAAGCAAAACTTAAGTGACAGCTTGGGAACTTTTTTCAGGACACCTTTGAACCTACAGTCTGGACTCTCCACCACTTTGTGTGAACTAATCCCAACCCCAACATCCCTTCTGCTTTCAGCCCCATTCTTATACTCTATCTTGCAAAATGGTTCTCAGGAGTGAGTTTCCAACCATTTCCGTAATGCTTGCTCTGGAGGCATTATTCTCTTGCACAATACAGAGTTTATGGGCACATTATAATTCTCCAGCCATTCTCAAATTATAAGAGTATAGGAAGAGGTTGGAGTGCTTCAAACTGATCAAAACTTGTAAACTGAAATTAATTATTTACAATATGTTTCTCCAAACACAAAACAGAGATACGGTGTTAAAAACTGTAGAGAGTAGTGTAGTTTTTAAGTTTGTATTACCCCTTCAAAGAAGAAAAATTAAAATCAATTCCTCCAAATTGCTCCAAATTCCTTAAAAGCATCTAAAACTTCCTTAAGCATAGTGAATTTCCTAGCAATTATTTAAAAACCCCACTTCTCAGAGCAACTATATTATGTCTGAACACCAACCCACTGTAACAAACTGCATGCATAAGTCAATTATCAGGTAGATCCACAGACTCTTTGTTCTTAATCTGAAACAAAAACTATCTACTTTCAACTTGCCCAAAACATGAATTAGAAATACTCAAGAGAATTACAAAATCCACAAAGATTTAATAACAGTTAAAACAGTGAAACCATTCCATAATACTAATTTATCTCTAGAATAAAGTATATGCCATTTTTACTAAAATAGACCTAAATAATATTATTTAGAACAGTTAAAATAAGAGCTACATTCCAAAGTATTAAGGAATTGACCACATTGTGGTTCATATGTAAATTCAATCACTAAAAATAATTCCTAAGAGAGCATATTACACTAATACCCAAAGTAAAAAGGAGTAAGCAGTTGGTTAAACAACAACATCAAAAAAAAAAGGCCCAAGGTTTCAATAAATGCTAATTAAACTGGGGAGGCTGCAATTAAAAAGTCCAGCAATAAATACAGAAAAAGCAGCACAGAATATGCACAGATATCATTGAAATTTAAAATACAAAGACAGAGGAATTCTTTCACCTTAATTATCTGTTCAAATGCTAGAGCAGACTGTAACATCATTGGCTTCTGACTCTCAATCATTTGTTGATGAATAGAATTATAAAAATGCGCCACCTGTAAAAATGGAGATACTAAATTGACAAGAACAGATAAAAATATTTATCTGCCACAAGATATTTCTGAAAGTATTGCCCAATCAATACCATTAAGAAATTAGAATTATAACAGTAAAACGCTTACAAAAATAAAGTACATATGCAATGCTAATGTGATCCTATCTTCTTCTACTGGTGAATTCTAAAGCTGCAACTTACACATGTCTGAGGTGATTATACTTCACCTTAAGTGAAATAGGCCCAATCCCTGATTTATTTTAAGTGGAGCAGGTCCACTATTTTATGCAAATGTAGGCATCTAGTGCCATTTCAAGGGGCCTTCAAGTATCCATGACGTCCACCAGGATATGACACAAGACCTAACAAAAAAATCTATTTACTTCCAGATTGCCAGCTGGAGTAAAAGGGATACCTTAAGACTTGGTTTAGTTGTCCACAAATAGACATATGGTGCCTTTTGAGGTGACTAAAGTTTCCACTTGGGCACCTGTCAATGACACAGATGCATGGATATCTTATAGGTGTTGTGCCATCTCTGCCTCAGCTGCGCGGGTATCTCAGATACCAATGACACCTCATCTGAAACTGAGTTGAGTTGTCTGTGTATTTACATAAAATTTTGTACTGATATATACATATTTATTCTTGCATCTTACAGTAACAGAAGAAAATTTGACATCGTCTTTCAAATGAAATATAAGCCCAATAAAAACTTATGCAGCACTGAGTCTGATTAAAAAGTAACTCCCCCCAAAAAAAACATTTCCGTAAAATACTTATTAATATATTTTCAGTTGAAAACCAGCAATGGTGAGGACAAGCTGGGCCATTTTATGACATTTTCCTTCAGCTATAATAATCAGAAACTGAGACTAAAATAAGCAGATCAATGAATTACTTGTCCTATTTTTGTATATCATACAGTAACTTCACATGGCTTTAATACTATAATTCATTTGGTTTCAAAAGAAGACATATTCTGAAACTGTAAAACATTTCTTTATTTTTGTTCTCTTTTAAGGACTTAGCTAATTTGTTCAAGAAACAAGTCACTTTCATAGAAACAAACACAGCAAAAAGCTTAACCACACAGTCAGAAAAGATAATAGTGTAGAAAGGTTCTATTACTAAAGCTGGGAAGTCAGAACAGGAAGTTATTATGACATTTAATCTTATACCTGTTTGAGGATGACTGCCTGCTTACAGAACTTTTGTGCAGTGTTTGCAACATGCTGTATCTTAGCCGGTATAGCAAAACCAAGTGCTGATAGCTGACGTACTTCTCTTAGGAGAGTCACCAAACGATCTGAATAAAGTATGTTTAATGTTCCGAAAATGTCATCCAACTCCATTACAGGACTATTAGCTTGAATGCTAAACCAAAATCAAATTCAATTTATTACTGGACATAACTTGATACTGATCCTTTCTTAGGTGCACTTTATAATAATCTAATAACTCAAAAACCTTGATGTCATTCTGTTACATTTTTCAAAAGCTTTATGTCATTCTATTACCTTTTTGTATGTTTATTAACATTTTTATTTACTCTGAAAATTCTAGTAACCTTTCTCCTAATTCAAAGCCAGTGAAGACAAGAAGAAATTATCAATGTCTATTGGTTTTCCTCACAAAGCTTTTCTGGTTTGTTACAATAGTTAACATGTAACTCACAGCTAGACAGTATTTCTCAACTACATGGGATCCATCAGACTCTCTCAAGCAGACATTTCACAAGCCCCAGCCAGCCTTCAGCACTGCAAAGGCGAAGAAATTATCTGAGGGAACCAACCCAAGAACAAGGACTTGGATTAGTGGAATGTTTTGGTATACACAATCAGATGCTAATAAGAACACCAGCCTATCTTTAGATTTTATTCTGGTTTTTTTTTCTCTACTGTAGAAATGTGTCTACCACCATCCTTTTAGGCTTCTTTCATTAAAACTTCAGCTTTACACACCTTTTCTTTTTTTTTTTTTTCCTTCTTTTTCTAGTTTCTATATCCATTGCATTCCCCTTTGCAGTGAGCTACCACTTTTCCTTTTAATTAATCTCTTCATATCTTTTAAAATCTCACAATAACAAAATTTTAGGGTACTAGCAAATTAGACAGTTGTTATATATGGGAGTGCTGAACGTGCTTATTTGACATTTTTTAGTGTTTTTCATAAAATAGAAGTTTACACATAAGTATCAACTCCGGTATCCTCTGAAACTGGACAAACTCTTTTTTCAAATAAAGTTTGCAACACTCAGAGACATAGACAGAAGCTATGTGGCCAATCAACTAAAAAAAAATTAAATGTATTTTATATCCCATGAAGTAATTTCATTATTTCGGGGAACATAACTCATTGGGTTTAAATCTATTTTCTTACCATTCTTTCATCTGTTCTATGTAGATGTAGGTTGCAGAATTTCTTGTCTGTAGCAAACTATTTGTTACTCTATGTGTCATCTGTATATCACAGCTATACTCTAATCTCATCTGGTTTATAGACATTATCACTATATGGATTGCAACAGATAACAAGAAGTAACAACAAGCAAACCAAATGTATTTTATTCCAGGTGTTAACAGAAACTGCAAGATTAGTTATTCACACCGTCCTGTACACTTCACCTTATCAACTAAGCCTGGCAGGATGATGAAATTATAATAAACTCTTCCATTTTGTTTCTACGCTCATTCTCAATTCTGTAACATTTTTTATTTCCTTCATCAAGTCCTATTAAATTAGACAACACTACAGATTTCAGCATAAACATTATTTAAACAAGAATGTATTTACCAGAGTCCTGACTTGGGATTTGATAATTCTGACTGGATATTCTTAGACCAGTCATCAAATTGTTCTTGTTCATACACTTTTAACTGTTCCAGAAAAGAATCTGCACTTTGATGAAAAGTTTGAAATCCAGGCAAATCAGACAGAAGAGCCTCTGCCAGCTTGATAGCATCATCCACCTTAAACACAATCACAAAGAAGAGAAGCTTAACTTACCAGTATTCAATCAGAAAAGAAAAATCACACACCCATGTGGGATTCAAAAATCGATTAGAAAAAAAAAAAGTGAATCATGAATTGTGCCCCAGATGTTCAAATTTTCATTACAGTAAATTGGGTCTGAATAAGTTGTCCACCATAGGTGGACATACCACATTAAGATACCCCAGAATATTCCACCTGGTTTTTAATTAATTCTCCATGAAGTACAGATCTCCTTGCACCCTTTGCTGTATCTGTAAGGTCCATGCCAATACCCAAAGGTATTTCAAATGGGATTTCACATCTACATGTGGACAAATTAATCAAAACCCTCATCAATACTATCAGTGGAGATCTGAGAGCAATTAAAAAACTTGACATAGCCTAAAGCTGACACACAACTGACACACACCGGCTGAACTGCTCTCTCTAGGTCTTTAGTAGACCAAGCATAAGAAATAATTGTGAAATCTGAGCTGCTGCTGCTGCTGCTGTTCTCTCTGCAGGACACATAACAAAGTAACAGCTTTAAGACCTACACCCTTTGTCACATTCTGCTGAAATGGGCCCTTGAGATTTCAGCAAACCACAGGTGAATGCCAAAATACTGGGCTAATAGTTATTCTGGAATAAGTAACTTCTATTTCCATGCAAACCTATAGTTATTCTAAATGAAACGTAAGTTTACAGAAAACCTTTTGCTTTTAATTAGTCAATACTTTCCAAAATGTTCCAGAGTTTACAACTGAAGTGTAAACACTAACAAAAATAACATAAGTTAAAATAGAAAGCCCATTCTGTTGTAAGGAAGCACAGAATTGCTTGAGATTTACTTTTACTACAGTCTCTGTAGTAAATTCCCTGCATGCACTGACTCGAAGTACTACCAAGAAACTCCTTTGACTTCAAGGGCACACTACAAAGGGTAGTAATAACAAGTGAGAATTTGGATGTTGGAATCTGGCTGTCTGTAAATCTTAAATACAATTTTAAAATGCAAACTGGAGGGTAAAATTTAAGAAAAACACCTCCCCTCAGGATTTTTGATTTTTTTTTTTTTTTCAAAAAAAAAATTAAGTCATAAAAGCAGGCAGTTCAGTGTATTAGGAAAAGACTGTCTTCTTGGTCAGTTAATAAAATTCAACTTAGCAGCCAACACCACTGATAAGGAATCTTGATTATACAACCCTTGGGAAGTCCACAAATATTCTGCGGGGAATTCCTAGGAGAAACCTCAAATACCACGTCTTAGGTTCTATGACAAAATTGTGTCTAAACAGTAAGAATCTGTTACCTTCAGCTCCAGCTGCCGTACCCATACAATATTATTGACAACTTCAGAAAGGTTTTTGCCTGACAGTGGTCCAGAAACATCACCAGGAACACCATGGCATCGAGTTTCAAAGTCTGTCTGATAGTCTAACATAAGCAAAAGATTCATGTTAGACCAGAAACCTAGCAGAACAAGCTTAACTATTGTAATTATAAAAATATACTAGGGATACTGACATAATTCTAAAAGTAAATAAAGAATTCTAGTATTTGAAAAAAAAAAATCTAATGTAAATAATTTTAAATGCATTTTTACCTTTGACATAATCTTGAAGTCTCGCTAGTAATGTTTCCCTTTCAAAAAGCAATTCTTTGCTTATATTTGTATGCTTTATCAGTTCTTTATATTTCTGAAATGTTTGAAGAAGCTGGAATATGAAGTTTTAAAAAGTTATCTCTTTCTCCTGAAAAAACATTTAACATATTCTAACACTACTCGTCTAAGTAGTGGGCTCTAAGTACTTACTCCTGTGCTCTAAACTTTAGGAATATTTTCAGACTACAAAAATACCCATACCTGCTGAGGACTGTCCTGAATTTCTGAAATAAATTTCTTCAATTTGCTTGCTATCTTTTGTTCTGCTGGTGCAATAATTCTTTCATATTGAGAGACTGCTGCTTTCCATAATGGCTGGAGACAATGAGTTCATAATTTAGTTTAGGACTACCCATATACATCATAAAAAGTCACAGAAAGAATGTGAATAAATTAAAAATAAGCATTATACCTCTGTGTAAGGATTACAGTGTACAGGATTTAGGCCAGCAAAGGGTTCAAACACCTGGGCAAGACGTAAAGCACTTTGTTCTCCAGCTGGCAAAAAGAATGTAATTTTTTCATGCAGTGTTCTAACAGTTAACACCTATGGGGGAAAAAAATATTTGATATATCCAACATATTTTTACATAAAACATACATTTGGAAGGAAAAAGCACAAGCAGCAAATCCCATCACTCTCCTTTTTACATGAAACTTTTGAAAGGCTCAGGTAAACACAGATTATAGAATGTTATCTGACTCTGAAAAGGCTATAATTGTGTTTTAAGTTAAAAAAGGGAATTAAAACAATGTTGTTTAATTCTGTGTCTAACAAAATAAACGTGCATAATTCAAATCTCTACCTCATCAAGACGTTTGCCAAGTTTGGCTAATGATTCAGGGAAATATTTATCATTTTTCCATGGATGTAGAGTATAATGTTGCCACAGTTGTCCAGTCAGGTACTCACAAGCTGACACCCACTGTTCACAAATCAAGATGCCAGCCTTTAGATTTTCTTTAACACTGTGAAAAGCATCCTCCCACAAATTCAAAGCTGTTAATTTTCTCTGAACATATCTACCTAGTGAGCCACCTAGAACACAAAAGAGTATATAAATGCAATATGTTATACTTGTTTAAAATAATTCCTTTAAATGCTAAACCACATTCCAATCACATTTCTATAAAAGCTATTGTAATGTCTTGATTTCAAACCACATAACTATAGCAATAACTCACTATTTTGCTTCAGATTCAACAAATCTCTTAAACACCTCCAAGTTAAACAGAGGTTGGTCCAACCACAGGTGATGGATTTGGATTCTGGAATCCACACACAAGCATCTGCCTTTATCAGCCCCCAGCAATCCTTCCCCTCATGCACACACACACATCTGGCAGCAGCAGACAAACTCACTGTCTTATGCCTGTCCCAGAGCACAGAACTGCTGTCAGGAAAATGAGAGAAGCAACCTCTGTATGCCCTGCTTTCACCTCCACACAGATTGAACCAGCCTTCAAACGGGGGTTTATATAAATAAACTTTCTCCTCTGAAGGAAAGATAAGGAGTCAAACAGAAGCAAGACAAATCCAGTCCACAGGCTGAAAGGCATCCAACTCCATCTTGTTATTATCTATCATCCTCCCAAGCATGTGTGAAAGCATCTACCAAAACTGGCTGAATTACTGTATACTACAAATAACATTCATGGATCATAATTACAAGAAAAAAAGCGCCTTAATGCTGTAGGCTGTCACTGGTGTATTTAGGAAGATCTCTGCTCAAGGATTCATTTTACTTGTTCTCAACTGTTCATTTAATGAAGACTGCATAAAGGTTTACCTATTACATCCAAGAGATTATGCATACGTGGCTGTGGATAAGGATCATGTTCTGTTTGTCTCCACACACCATCAACAGTATCCTTGGTAGTCTCCACCAACTCCACAACTTCAAATAATGAAAGACTATCCAAGTTGTAATAATCCTAGAAAAAAATATTCTTAATATCATTACTCTGCAACTAGTATTGTAGAAACATTTATACTTTTCTAAAGCTGGCAATTGCTATAGTTTCCTGGGTTTTATTGCTTAACGAAATATGGCATAATCCTCTCAAAAAAAACAAGCATTTCTGTAAATTTATTCATGTGAAGAATGCACTGGTATTTGAAGCACTATTCAAGCAAGCACTTTATAGGGGCCAAAAACTTTGCACATAGCATTCATTATTATCATTTGCACTTTCAGTTTTCCTTTTTGTAATTTCATGTGTCAATTTCTAGCTCACAAACTGTAGCACACTGTTGTATTTCTACAGCAGCTCTTAGTATTCAATGGTCAAATCTGCTCCAATTAAATGTTGGCATTGCCCTGCACCATTGTCACTAGAAACTACATGAATGTCATTTAAAGTAAAATTTTGCCTAAGAAAAAAATAATTAAATTTTCACTATTTGAAAAGAGTGTACATATATTGACATATATTTCATAAGTAGAGGTTTTTTACTGAGTTTACAAACATATCCCTAAGCCCACAAAAGAAAACATACTTTTGCAATGTCCTCAAATAGGTCTTTAAAATGGGAAGCTCTCTCTTTACTACACCATTTACTTCCATGATGAGCACATTCTATCCAGAACTGAAATTCATCTGTTGGTGTAAGTATAGCTGCAAACAATAATGGAAAATGTTCAAATATAAAATACACAAATGGTCACAAAATATTTTCAGTCAGAACACACTTTCTAAGGCAAATTTTTACTATATGGTTATGTAATTATCTTTCAACTTCTGACTCTGACTAGATGTAGCATCAAGTTCACACCAAGAGACCAGCTGATCATCACTAACTCCAATTTACTCACCATAGCCTGTTATACTTCACACTCTACAATCACTGAGATAATGTATACTTCACACTCTACAATCACTGAGATAATGAAGACTGAAAACTCAACCTGTAAATAAATTACTTGCTCCTAATTTAAAATTAACTACAAAAGACATAACTGCAAAACAAACCTCGCACATCATCTTCACTGAATTTTGTTCCTGTGTAATTAGGATCTGATCTCCTGAGAACAGTACTCAAGCCAGCTTCAAGCTCACTTAAAAGTTTCTGGAGTTTAGGATCAAATGTTTTACTCCATCTCTCATCCTGCAATGAAAATTTCAAAAATTGTGACCCACATGATAGAACAATTACTATTTTCCTCCCACTAATCTTAACAAAAAAAACAAAACAACAAAAAAAATCAGGTTAATAGCAGTAACCAACCACACGGTGGGACAATGTAACAATTAATTTTCTTAAAGTCAAGGAAAAGCACCTCGTTCTTTTCAGTTAACAATTCAGAATAATACTGTAAAAATTTTTTTTACCACAAACTCAAATGTCGGTTGTTGGATTTACAAAGGCACTCTGAAAATGTGTTCAAAAGTCTTTGTTAATGAATTCTCTTAAATTAAATACATTTGGAATCTGCTTCTATAGTAGAATCTCGCAATTGTTAGAATAGAATATTAAAAGTTATTGTGTTTTTCTATAATTATTTTATCAATATTATGACATACAAGACATTAAAAATTTTTTAACTTAAATGCTGAAACTCTGTTTATTCAGCTTATGAAACACAGCCATGGTCATCATTTTTGACAAAAAAAAACACAAGGGAAATATATTCTTTAACAGAACAGAATGAAAACCCTCAGAACATTTAAAAAAGGAAAACTATGAAAAATGTGGCTGTACAAATTAATCTAGAGTCTAGCACACCTACCTGCCACATACTACAGAATCATAGTTTGCATGATACACACTTATGCATTACATATAAGATACATATAAAACAAGAAAAGGACACAAGACAGGAATTACTGGTGGAATGGAGATAAGGAGCTGTTGTCTCCATTAGCCACTGCTGCCCAGTGTGTTCCACATTTCTAGTCAGGTATATGTGTGACCAGAATTCTCACCTCCTATCAGTAAGGATGAGAGGAAGCTTCTCCTTTAAATTAGAAATTAGAAATACCATCCATTATTTAAGCTCGTAAAATATTTTCTTTTTAAAACACAAAGTATTTATCTCAGAATAGTTAACATCCTATGGAATGTCAATGTTTCAATATAGATCTACAGAACATTTAAACTGGTATATTGCTTACCTTCAGTAATACTGGTGCAAAAACTTGTCGTACAGCCTGATAAAGGGTGTTAATTGGTGAATCTAGCATAGATGACACAAGAATATTACTATGAAGATTATCTTCTGTAATTACATCAGGTCGCAGCTTAAAGAACACCAACACACTGTTCTCTGAAGCAGTAGCTTCAATCTATAATAATCAAGAAGACAGCATTTGTTTAGAAAACTGTTGACTGCATATCATACTAAATTGCATACACTGTTTACACAAATTATTTACATAATGAAAAAAATTATAAAATACCATATTACTCCCTATAGGCTCTGATAATATTCTGGTAATATCTGATTTGCACAGAAAATGAAAACTTTTTTTATACTCACTCCTGAGTTCATAACAACATGAATTCCAGCATCAAATACATAATGTCTTTTTCATTATAAAATATCCGTAAATACCATAATTACTTGCACTATTTTGATTTTGAAAACTCCACTTACCACTTTCTGGGGACACACCAGAAACTCCATCTTGTGCCTAGAGAAAACTAAGCATGGAATCTATCTCTTTTTATTGCATTTTTACACTACATAAATCTGGGAATTTTTTTTCTAAATATTCAGTATTGTTCTTATGAATCTGTCAATACATAACTCTATTGTAATTCATAGATTTCTCAAGGACAGAGAAAGGCATGCTCCCTCATCAGTAAAATCATAAGTTGTAGCATGACTCTTCTTCCCTTCACGGTCCAACTTACTGGTAAGTAAGCGCAATAAAATCAATTATTGAAACTATTTGTGACCAAGGAGAATTCATAAAACAGCAGAAAACTATTAAACATTTTATAAAACAATACCAAAAAAGATACGCTAGCTGAAATCCCAAAATCTGTGCAGTTGTAAGCATCTGTGAACTTTATTTCTGTTGAAAGAAACAGAGGGTTCGGAAGAATAATTTTACTGGACATTATCAGGTTTATTTGCTTATCAAGTCTTTAGCCCAACACCTACAGACGTCTTCACCGAGACAACAGGTATATACATTATAGCCCTGATACGGATCTAGTCCTCCACAGCTGCTGACAGTGGCTTTGTACATTAGACAGAGGCTCAGCAGCACACCCCAAAAAGTGGTACACGTCAGTGTTCGTTCCCGCACGAACACAGTGTGCTCTGGACTCCACAGACTACACAGGCGACTACACGATACAGGAGGCATGTGAGTCACCGGCCCACACAGCAGTTCACAGGTTAGCCACCCATTACACTAGTGTTCGGTGCAGAGAAAAACTGTCACTGGTGTCGGACACCACGTCTCTCCGGTCTCGCAGCAGAACGACGGGGACGCGTGCCAAGCCCTGCGCTTTGCCCGTACCCTCCATGAGGCAGGGACCACACCGTGTCCTGACCCCATGGGGACATTCAGCACACACCACACCCCACAGCATCACCCAGGTGAGTCACTGGCCGAACACGCACGCTCAGAGCAGGGCATTTCACACAATGAACCTCCCACCCTCTCACAGCGGGACACATCGTTCTGCAAAACGAAAGATTTGGACAGACTCCCACTGGGACTTGTCCAGTATCAACCCAAGTGCCACCTATGGGGCCCTGTTTCCTGAACGGACCCTGGCAATGCAATCCTG
>NW_010100865.1:0-490 GCF_000699245.1 Pterocles gutturalis
AGTCTCTGCTGCCTGGGTTCGGGGTGTCTCCTCCTCAGCCACAGCACCACGAGCGGGGTCCCAACAGCAGCCGGCGCTCCCCAGCCCAGAGGCTCCTGCTCTGTTTTGAGGATACTCGAATTTGCTGCATCTGCTATTACGAAATTGTTGATGCTGTAGGCCAAAGAACACCATGGCTGGACTGCTGCCTTTGAAGTCACCGCCCTCAGAAGAACTTTGCCTCAGCTACAGATGTAAGCCTTGCTTTCAAGGGCATGCAAAAGGGCAAGTCGCACAGCTGAGGAATGTATTTTCCTATAAGGAAATAAAATATATCTGCGAAGAGCCCAGACCTTCTTCCCTCACCTCTCTCCTGTTTTGAGAAAATTTGCCTACACTACAAACCTCCTTTTTACAGATTTATGAGCCATATTCTCTGCCCAATCCATTATGCCTTCCCCACGACAAAAACCATCAGGAAGTTACCGGCTGGATAACGGCTGGGGGTGGG
>NW_010100865.1:521-5630 GCF_000699245.1 Pterocles gutturalis
GAGGAGGCAGCAAACAGTGCTGGGGCAGGGCAGCCGCATGGTACGCTGCACAAGGAGGGGACAGGCCCCAACCTGCCTCTGGGCAACTGCTGCATTAGCATCTTACATACACCAATATAAGGTTCCTATTAACGCCCTGATCATTTTCATTTTACTTGAAGGCTGTTGCAATGCTCACATGTATATAGTGCTTAACTGCTGTGGAACGGGAAATCTTACTCAAGTATCCCTAAGAAGCATTTCCCCCTGCGTACCACTTTGTAACAATTCAGTTTCAAGGTCCCCACGCAGCTCAAAAAAAAAAGAAAAACTTTAAAAGGCCTGGGGTAAAACGTAATTGTCCATCATTTAAAAGTAAGCATTTCTGTAACTAGGCGAGAACGTGACAGCTTACAAAAGCCACGAGTGGTGACTGTTCAGCACCTCCAAAGAGGTTAGTTTTATTTACATAGAAATATTTGTATGTCCTAGAATGAAATCATGCAATTCTCCTGAACATACACCCTTGTAGAAACCCTGACACAGATCAAGCTAACTGTCCTTTAGAATCTAGTGTTAAAAATCTTTATAGATCAGAAAATTATGAATCAGTCCTCGAACACCTGTTTCTCTTAAAGCACAAAACTAAGTCATGACAGGGTATTGAGAGCAGAGTACAGCACCAAATTTATAGGAAGGACCCAGAACAGCCCAAGCCCTTAGCCTTCTGTGATCAGCCACTCCCACAGCCAAACAGCAGGGTCTAAGACATAGCACAGGAGAGCTGAGAGAACTTTCACTGCAAATCAGTACTGAAGGTACTCTCTCCTCCATTAACATGGGGGAAAACTTATGTTAAAGGAAGAGTGGAGCTGGAAAAATCTAAGAGCTTAAAATCATATGTGTAACTTTCCCAAGCAAACTGCTGATGAAGCCATAGGAGGCCCTAGACCAGTGGTTTGCAGCAAGACAGGCAGCCTTTGTGGGTCAGATGTAACTCCAGCCCTGGTGGATGAGCTCAGGCCATACAGGAGCAACTTGGGCATCTGTGCTCTTGGACCAACGCCCAGGCACAGCACAAGAGATCTGTCCAGATCTGGACTTGCTCATTAACCTTTTCATATCACTGCTGTCCACAGCTCTGCCGTCAGCACCAAGCTGCAAGGCTCCATGCCTCGCTCGTGCTCCTCACTGGTTGTGCAAGCTTCACTTAAGAGGGCATCTAGAGCAGGAAGAGATCAAAGCCAAACCCCAGTAAGGACGGACAGTTATTCACATGGTATGAGAATCCCAAGCACTGGCACTTGCCAGTCTGGTTCTGCCTGTCATTTCACATTAAATGATGACACTCTAGTTCAACCCCAAGCAGCACCTGCAGTAAACCACTTCTAAACAGGCAATATCTTAGATAAAAAACAGACTTAGGTAAGGAATGTTTCTGCACAAGGCACATAAAACTAGCAGCAGTCCCAGCACTCAGAACTTTGCCCCACAGATACTAGCCTGTTTAGAAAAAGACAGCAAAGGTAATTTAATTTCATTGGCCAATGTTCAGCCTTTCCAAAGCAACAGAGGACAATTAGCACAGTAGGTATCACTGTTATATTTCACTGCAGTTAGTAGGTGAACGTTGAAGAACAAACGTTAACATATGCCACAGTGAACACTACAGAGGATGCCATCCCCAGAAGA
Source organism: Pterocles gutturalis (assembly GCF_000699245.1). Taxonomy (NCBI): domain Eukaryota; kingdom Metazoa; phylum Chordata; class Aves; order Pterocliformes; family Pteroclidae; genus Pterocles; species Pterocles gutturalis. The sequence goes on from NW_010100865.1 coordinate 2,193, forward strand.
GCTGACACAGGAGAAACATAACACTTCAGCAACTTTCAGATTTCATAGTGCTTCACTACTGGTGGCTCTTTATTCGGGTCTCCTCCTTTCTCCAGATACAGGTCATTGAAGGGATATTGCTTCGGTCCCTACAAGGAGAGAAAGAGTGGCATATTCACCACATTCACCAAGCAAATTAATGTGTAAGGGGAAAATGTCTCATCCCATCCCACCCCCACCCCAATCAAGGCTTGTCATTTACAACTTAAATTTCTACTTCTTAACGGCTTCAGGAGGGATATTAGAGTACAAGGAAAGTAAATTCAGAAACAGAGCTCTTTCCATAAACCTTTAACAGAAACATCAAGGTGGTCTTGCATTTAATCTTAACCAACAGTTCATCTCGCAGCACGATAATATATTATAAAAGCTGTTTGTGTATTCAGATGTATTTTTCAGAACTACATTCCAAATGATCCAGATCAGGAGACATAACTAAAAAGACAGCACAAAAGAAGAGATAAAGCATTTGTGTATGCATCTGCTTGAGGGAGAAGGAGAATACCTAGACCAAAGAAGGGATACTGTAAGAAGCATAGCTTAAAATTAGTTCCCTGTTAACAGGAACTGCTCACTGTGAAACAGAACCTGTGAGCTGAGCCAAGCTGGTCAACAGAACAACTCAACTTGGATGAGGCCACAGGACATACTTTTGCCCATCCCCTGCCAGCAAGAGGGTTTTGCATTCATACATCACTCAGCTTCAGCAAAACCACTCTTCTGGGCATCAGCACTGACAAGAAACACAGCTACCTTTCCTCCCTTTACCCAAGGGTGTCAACTCACCACAGGCATGTAAGATGGATAGATCTGTCCAACACCAAACATGATCAGCATGGTACTCAAGAAGACAAGGAAGTGTTTGCGCATGGTGTGCCAGGGAACTGGAGTGGGGGATGTATCAACACGGTTCCGAATATACATATCAAAGTCCCAGTGCATCTAAAGAACAAAGGAAAACCACTGCACATTTACCAACAGTGCTCAAGCCACTTTTACCAAGGCAAGTGTTTACAGCATTCACAAAACTGCCAGAAGCTGTTTCATCTCCACCTCCCAAGTGGAGATAAAGCCACAGATAAGAAGTGATTTACCTATAGTCACAGCAAGCTGTCACTTACAGTAAAACTAAGGACTCCAAATTCGATCCTATGCTTATACCAGGCAATATGTTTAATTATATGATAGCAGCAGCTTTTATTTACATACTTAATCATTCTACCTTAGATTTGTTCCCCAGCACTGTTGAAAAGGCATAGTATAAATCAGTACCCTCATTCATGGAAATTCAGTTACATACACAAACAGAAGCAGCAGTGTTATTTCAAACAAAGCAGCAACTACCTGCCACACAGAAGAAGGTTCCTCAAGAAAGGCAGAGTACCTGCCACTGTTACTCCATGACAAGAGCAGGACTCCTAGCAAGCGAATGTCATTCCCAATTGAAGCAGAAGGGCATTTAAGCTTCCGCTCTGAAGTACACATAGGAAAGACCCAAGCATGTTCTGCCTATAGTCCCTTTTCACATTAACAAAAGCAGAGAGCTCATTAATTTGCAGCTCAAGTACTGCCTCTAGCATCCCAGCACTTCCCCTTTGCACACAGAGACATTTGCTATCAAACCCAGACAGCCAGGCTGAGCAGAATTCAATTGTCTGAACAGAGGCATCTGCTGATACCTGGGATGCACCAGTATGTTCCACTTGGGTCCCCACTACCATCCCATGTGCAAGGGCACCTATACAAGCCCTCCTGTACCAAGGACCAAAACAACACAGAATCACCACAGGTTTTTTTCATGTAATTCTACAATCACTACAACATACTCTTTAAACTTTACTGGGGTACACATGCTATGATCCTCTTAAATGTTTATACTAAGATATATTACATACATGCTTAAACAATCTCTGCTTTCATTAATCAGAGCTCATGTCAATTACTAAGTTCAGTAATCACAGTTAGATTGCAGTCATTCACAGAAAGACATGCAATAACTGAAAAAGTACTCCTGACAAGGAGTTTTAAGAACTTAGATTTTGAGAGTTAACATAGGTGCTCTATTCATCCATTTCTCTTAAGGGTATCTTGCAAACTTTCTTAAGAGAAAACCTCTTTATTTGTATTCTATTCCAAAACAACCCTGGAGTAATAAAGCAGCAATAGCTAATTCCATTGTACTAAAAGGACTTTTTTCAAATGGTGGCTTCTTTGATAAATAATTTTGAACTAAGCTCTCATACCGAGTCAGATCAGGCAAAGGAAATGGATGAGACTTAGGAACTTAAGTCTGTAAAGTTTCCCTACTTATATGTAATAAGATGTTACCATTACTCAGCACTTTCAAAATATTTACCCTGATGGCCATAGCCTAAGTTTCACTCCAACTGACTGTCCCTGCTTGCATAGGCAACATGCACGTGCGCTTGGCGATGCAATTACACAAAGAATTAAACAGAAAGCATTAACAAGATGTGCATATTAGTACTTAGTAACAGTAGCACTGTAATCATAAAAGTGCTACTAGCATTCCTACCGGCTCTCCCCAGTTATGCCTCATGTCTTGCTGGTCCCACTGGTACCAGGGGTCTCTCTCGTGAAGAGACTTATTAGGGAGCTTGGGGTAGTCACCATACCTGTGAAAAACAGACAAAAAAACCCCAAACATACAAGAAATTCATATTAATTTAGACACATTTTGTAAGAGACAATATAGGATATGCCTATGGAAATGGAAGACTTAAACATTACTTTGTTTTTATAGCTCCTATGCATACACATTTTTTAGATCACACATGCAACTAGCACAACAATCACCACCTTGATACCAGTCACTGTAACAAACAGCATTACTCAAAGGGGCCCTTTTGGGCTATACTAGCTAGAGGAAAAACACAAGCTTAACTGAAATACAGAACCCTAGCTGTCCAGCGTTTTGCGCATATCAAAGTGTTTCACAACATTTAAACATCTCCCAACATCTTTATTTCAGAGGTGGTTTCCACAGCATGCGGAGTCTCTCATACAGTATTTTATTCACACAGGCCGCCTACTCATTCTATTTGTTCCCACTTTAAATCACTGCTGTGTGCCTTCAAAGCTCACTGCACAGCACCTCCAGGCATTCAGCAGAGACCACCTGCCTGCCTCCAGGCATTCAGCAGAGACCCCCTGCCTGCAGCACCTGCCCGCAGAGCCGGGAGGCGCTGGCCTTGGCCCGCTCCCCGGCTGCACCCCCCCAGCTCACCCGAAGCCTTCGTCGGGGTAAGGTTCGTAGTCTTCCACCCGCATGTTGTACTTCTTTGCGGCAGCTGCCCGCTCCTCCGGTGTCCGGGGGTACGGCCCAGGCAGAAGGTCCTTGGACATCTCCGAGGCTGGCGGGAGAGCAGGGTCAGGCAC
>NW_010100866.1:0-25489 GCF_000699245.1 Pterocles gutturalis
AACACAACATGCAATTTGGTTTTGTGAAGATAAGCACAAATAAAACTTGATGGAATTATATGTTTGCAATGGGAAAGTGATCAAGCCCAAAACATAGCTAAGATCAAACCATATTCACTTTAAAACTGAGTTACTTTTTTTGAAGAAAAAGCTTTGCATAATATTACAGTTCCAGGGTGAAACATCATCTCTACCATAAAAATATGCCTTCCAAATTGGGCAATAATTAACAATCTCAGCTGTAGAATATTGCAGTATTTTTAGTGCTCTTATGTAAGCCATTCATTCACAGAGAATAAGATAGAAGAGAAAGCAATCAGACTACACAGTGCACTGCTTTGCTAAGCTCAGTATATTGTGTTAAACACTACTCCTCATGTAAGTGCAATATTTGTATAATCATTCATGAAAATATTTGACTTACTAATTGTGAAAATATAATAACTGTAGTTTTGAAAAGCTATAGCATGCTTAAGGTCTTCCAATCTTAGTCCAATTTACTCTTGTCTGGCTTCAGTTTTCAGACACTGGTTCTTGTTAAACTCTTATATTATTAGGTTTTACAATTCTCTGATGGATCAAAATATCCTTTAGCACCTTCCCCAGGAAGGGGATCAATGATGCCTCAGTCTCTTCTGTTTACTTAAATGAATTGAACAGTCTAGCTTTCCAAGGCATTTTCTCCAGTTCTAGCATAAATTCTGTGGCTCTTATCTGATCCTCCTCAAATTTTCGGCTGCTCTCAGTCATGACATCCCTGCTCTCACATCTAGGGATCAGCTGGTCCTGTTGCATCACCCTGGGAGTGCATGGGTAGTTACATGGCCCTTACAACCCACAGATCCTTGTCAAGGTCACCACTTTCTTAAATGCAGTCCTATGTTTGGGAGGTAGTTGTCACGTAGATTAAAGTGCGTTTTGTTTGTGATGTCAGTTGCTGGGAATGACTACATCTTTGTTTACAGTTCCCGCCAGTCTTTGTGTCATCTACAAGTTCTATGATGGGTCACTTCCCTTCACCTCTAGATCACTGATTACAATGTGGCTTTGTACCAATGTCTATGAAAGTCCAGTGAAATCACTCCCATTCAAGATAATTTCTCATTAGCAACTGCTTTTTGACATCTGTTCAGTACATTAGACTGTCATAAGTTATGAAGTCAAACCCCTTGCAATAAATCATAGTGTATCGTTTCTACCCAATTACATTCATCAACCAAACATGTCATTACGTCTGAGATTTAAATCAAATTTGTTGACAAGATCTTCTCTTTATAAAGTCATGCTGCCTGAAATTGATTACTTTCTTGCCCTTTAAGTCTTTATTAATTTAATTTCATTGGCACTTTCTCGTTTTTTGTCAGGGACAGGTGTCAGGCTAACCAGCATATAGTTACTTGGGACACACTGCTTGACATTTTTAACAGGGAAAAGATACTATACACTGCAACAAGAGCCAGCACTTCATCACTCTTGTTATTTCATTTTACCAGAACTTCCTCTGCTCTAAGATTTATTAGAAAGAGCATCAGCAGACTTTAAATCTCCTTATCTATCTCTTTCAGGACTTCTGAATATGTTATCAAATCTATGTATTTAGATATATTTAAGCCAAGTACACATTTCTGCAGTCCTTCCAAGTTAGTAAAAGGCTGGAAAGTCTGCATGTGAAATAAACTGCCTTATGCTACTTTATTCCAAATACAGAACTAAAACACTTAACTGTGCACTATTAATAATTTCGCTGACTAGATGAGACTACCAAACTTAGCCTTTCTTTAGCAATGGATATGCTCATGCTGACTAGATGAGATTACCAAATTTAGCCTTTCTTTAGCAATGGATATGCTCATCTTTGTTATTCTTATTTTCTTTAATTTTTCATACATTTGGAAGCCATGAATATTTATTTAGCTCAATCTTTAATTTATTTTATTGATTTTCTATACTTCACAAATTCTAATGGATGTTATCTTTTTTTCCTTCACCCTATTTGCTATATTCTGCCTTTTATCTCTGTTTTATGTCTGTTTTATAACTATAACCCAAACTATAACCCAAAGCTGGTTTTTACACTGTATCTACTATGGTCAAGAATTAATTATGTTTCTTGAATAATCATTACTATACACTAATTCATGTCAAAGAGTTCATTTTTCATTTTAAGAACACTATTTTTTTTATATTTATATTTGAGAACATCTAACACCCGTGCTGCAAATTTAGCAACCATATTTTGTAAAAATATTCCTTTTTTATTGTGCTCAGGTGAACACATGACACATTTTGTACCATTTGATGTTTATATAAGCAGTCATACTTGCACAATCTCACCAAATGAAGTGCCTTAGAAGGCAAGAACAAGCCTGGCGGCTTTGGCCTGTGCACTTCAAGATTATGATCCCTCTATGACTGCCTACTGTCCATTTCAAAATATTCATAAACCAGCTCCCTTACTAAAATCTCTTATAATACAATTAAAATAGTTTTCTTCTTTGTCTTCCTAATTCAGCCTTGTTCCATGAAGAACTTAACCCGTATAGCAGTTATTGTCAGGACAACAGGTTGAGAAATCCAGTTAATACCTCATTCCCGATTAAAGAAAGTATGTGGTATTTATGGAAACTGCTGAGCATAGAGATAAAATTATTTATAAAGAAATTTAACTGTATCTTTGCTGGAGATGGTTAGGGTTTGAGCTAGACCTGCAGCTGGGTTTGAACGGAAAGAACTGTAACACTGGGTTTGGGCTTCCTGCGATTAGACAGAGCACACACATAACTCGGTACCTCCAGAACTGAGTTTAGAGCTGATGCTTTAGCGTAGGGAAACAAGGCTGCCATCACCCCTCTGTGCTAAACCCTACCCTCTAGTGAAGAGGACAAGAGCCGCCGCTTATTTCCTTCTGGGTATACTACTTCTTACATGGCTACAAAATACAAATTCTGGTAAAATGCTTCCATTAATTATATGGATGATAATAGGACCACATTCTGAAGCATTTCCCTATTTCTGCATGTGGCTTACAGTCCTCAGTAGCATTTGTTCTCATTGATAATCTTTCTAGCTGTCCATGACCATACAGAAATCAGTGACAGGATTGCAACTCCCCACCAAATTCCTTGCAGGTCCTTGTGGACTGGGTCCCATTTTTTGAGACTCTCCTTGAACAGATACAAACACCTACAAAAGAATGTGACAGTAGCCTCTGAAGTCATTTGAACCGAACCTGCACAAAGTATAGGGTTCTGCAAGGAGCAGTCTGAGTGAACTGGATGGCATTTCAGAGGCTCTACCATTTATAAAATAATCAGTGGTTACAACAATCAGTCAGGGAGTGTGAGAACTAGTGAGTGCTTACATATACCTAACAGGACTCATCCCAAGAAATGAGATTTTTTTTCCCTCTATTTTCTAAGGCATTTTGATGTGCAAGATTTCTGGTCACACTGACGACCACAAGCCACGTATCTCAGAATCAATGCAGCTTCAGAACAACTTTGCTTGCCATTTTTGTTGCTTGAGGTATCATGTGCCGTGAGGGTAGTCCATGACAGCGTATTTCAATAAAGTGTCAAAACTGTTATTAGTCTGGGATGGGACAGCACACTATAAAGTTATCTGTAACTATTAGAAGTGCTTGCCACGGCTCTACCGCAGTCCCGTGCATGAGGGAAGATACTGAGAAGGGGACTGTGTTGCTGTACTTCATTAACCTGTCCCACATCTTAATCCAGATTGAAATAAATCCTGCAGTTGATTGCTTTCTACAATCTATGCTGATTTGTGTAGCTCTCTGGCACTGCTGCTTTAGAAACAGAATGTGAACCAGCAACTGAGATTTCCTCCTCCCCTTGCTATGCATGGTCCACACGGCAAGCAGGGAGAATCAAGCAGGGCAGGCAGGCTGCTTCTCTTTTAATCAATTTAAATGTCACGCAGGACAGACAACAATCCTTCTGCACACCGTGTTTAAAGGAAATTAAAGCTTTCTGACGGATGAAAAATACATACACTTGCCAACTGATTTTCAAGGCTTATAATTATCCACAGTTATGTGCAAGTGAGATAAAAACAAGAATGTCCCTTTAGCTTTAGCAAGATCTAAAGGTGAAAACAATCTGTGATGGAAACTTACTACATAAAATGTGCTCTAGCAGTTTTTTAATTACAGATTGTTCAACAATACCCTGTATTTCCTAATCAGAGGAGCACAATCTTCAGGCCAAACATTTTTACCTTCCAAGTTATACCACTGATATTGAAACAGTGGAATGTGAGTACTTCAGTCTAGCAATTGACCTGATTGGAACCATAAAATACGCCTGAGACCAATGACAATTTGACCAGTATCAAAAACAGTACACAAGTGAAAACAAAATAAAGAGCATCAAAATAAGAAGTTTTTGCTTGTTGTTTCAGTTTTGAACAACTTCAGGCTACATGGAAGGCCCCCAAAACAAATTTCATTTGCAAGCTACTTTCATGGGTGGTATCCAAGTTTCAAAATACTCAGTTCTGAGGTTTCTTTGGATGAGATTACATCTCCAGTTAATCTAAACACATATATTTGTCACTTTATGAGTGAAAAAAATTAAAGCACTTAAAGGTTCCCACTATATTCCTTAGGAAAAAAGCATTCTTACATAGCCACTTTCTAACACTTGCTTGTTAGGTTCCCACACTAATACAACTAGACTTTTGTGCACTCTCAATTTGTTCTCTAGATAGAAATCAAAATTTGGAAGGCACAGGACAGACTAACGCTTCTGACAGCTACTTAAACTACTGGATTTTGCCTATGATGCCATTTAAATTTATCACCCTATTAAATTAAGTTTCTGAGAGCTGAAGTGACAGACAGAAAGTCCTTGATACATCAGAAGCAGTGGCATATCGGGAAAAGACTTGACAGCACCGATGTTCTTGGGAACATGGGACTCTTTACAACCACCTTGCATAGGTTCAGTTTGGTTTGCTGCTCTCAACTGAGAAAAGATGTCCCCAAAATTGCAATCTCATTTTATTAAATTCAGTTTTCTGAGTTCAGTGTCAAGCTGGGGTTTTCTTAAGACATTAGAACACTTGTCTAAAAGTATTATCTTACTCTTGCTGTGCTGTCCTATATACTAAAATGTCCATACTAAAACTGATATTATAAGAAAGCTTTTGCTTACATATGCAATAGAGATAGTACTCTGTCTCCATCATGAAGAATGTGCAAATTTCTGCTTCAAAGAAACCCCAAATAAGTCCAAGATGTATTCCTTAAAGTTGATCTGTATTGCTGCATACGTACACAATATTGGAAACAACTTTGGGAAGAGATATTACTTTATGAAAATTAATATCTAATTTTTGGTATTGCTGGAGTAAGTACAATGCTCTAAATCTGAGCTGCAAGACAAGGATGCCTTTCAGCTATTCTCAAAAGCTGTGGTTTTCCCCAGGTTTAACTTCAATCTCATTTTTGTTTTCTTTCCTAACGAAAGAGAGATAGATGTGTTGCTTTTGTTCCTCAGTTTCCAGGGCCACTTCAGAGTATTTTCTTTGCAAAATATTAGAGTTTTAGTTTGACGTTGCTCCTCCCCTTTATTTTGGCTTTCATTAGTTGAAAGGTAAAGTTGTCCTTTTCCTCTTAGCCCAGTCCAAAAATGTGATAAGAATGAATTCAACATTGGTTTCATATTTTTCTCTTAGCTGTAATGAGGTTTAATAAAGATCTCTTCATCAGGTATTTGGAACATGGTTTGAAGTTACTTATTTGTATCCCTTACGGAGCAGACATTTCTTTGAAAGTTGTTCCCACTGAGAAGGTGGAAAGGAGAAACAAGTCAAAATGGGCACAGTGAGGCTCCATAACACACCAGGAAGTCAAAGTCTTATGACTTTTATAAGGACAGTATTATCTGTTCAAATGCTTTTGTGTTTCATGGTCTATTGTGTGCATGCTCCCATACGGTCAAGCTAGTTGATCATTATTTCTTAATTATAGTAAAAATGGGACAAACTAAACAAAACTGAAGAGTTCTGGCATAAGCACTGACCTGACCTGTTTGTTTACTTCTTCTAGCAAAACGGATCCACATCTGCAACTTTTTCCATAGGAATTGCAGTTTGCAGGCTGACAGATTTGCTGGTGACACCACTCTGCTGTACAGAAAAAGGTAAAGAAAGGTGTCCTGCCAAAACCTGTAACAGTTTATCACTGCTCCTTTTCATTTTGCAGGTTTGCATATGTTAGACTTCAGTGATTTTCATTTGGCAGGCATACTGCAAATTTTAATTCTTATAAAGGTTGCAAAGATGGCTGCATCTTTTATATGAAGTTTACATACCTAAACTACTGATAAAATGAAGTCTCAAAATTTCTTGAAGAATTTTTAACATGTTTTCTCTCTAGGGCACTACTAAGGGAAGATGATGAACAAATTACTCTCAATTGAGTTTGAGATTTTTCATAGTAGATTTCCAGTTTCATAGAGGTTTTACAGGTCCCAGAAAATGGCAAACCTCATCCATCATTACAAAAGGTCGCTGCTGGTAGCTCTGAATTATTTTCTTTCAAATTCAATGTTTTGACATGGGCTAAAACCATGAGTGATGCTTTGCAATCATTGCAGTCTTGCTTGGTTGAATCAGGCAGCACCTCTCAAGTGTCATGAGCCTTGGTCCCAGCACAATACATAACAGACACTGCCTTCTTCTTTCTCCTTTTGAATCAAATATATTAAAAGCAACTAAGGCTTTCTTGAAGCAACTTGGCTGTTTTTTTCCCAAATGGTGCACTAAGTTGTTAGCATCTGACATATCAAGAATGTGAAAAACCTAAAAGCCTCACACTTCCACTAGCATATTAAAAAAAAAAAAATCAGAAAGAAAATATAGCTGGAGGGATTGGGTGGAGGAGACAGACCCTGTGTGACTCTAGCTGACTTTAATATCTAACAGATGGGGCTCTGTATCACTAGATGTTTCTGTTCAGCAACGATTCCGAAAAAATATGCTTCTGACTGCAGCCTTGAAGGTCTTTAATTTACTGTGTGTTTTTAAGTGTGTTGAACTATAGCTGCATTTGATTGTTTAGGGATATTTTTCCATAGCTCTGAAAGGTCGTCTTTTAATTCCCAACAGCTGTTTTTCTAGCCACAATTTCAGCATGCACTATAATTAATAATAACTATAATAATAATAATGCTCTGAAGATGCACCACAACACCCATGTCTCTTTGAAAGACTAAAGAACACCATGAAATTAGTGCTCATGCTACCTTTAGTCATCAAAGCCTCCTACCACAACTAGAGCCCTCAAAAGGTGAAAAGCCAAAAAGGGAGCCATTCTGTGGATCTGGCATTTTTCCTACATCCTTTAAAGAGATCTCTTCCACAAAATAAGGTTCTTGCTTCCCCACAGGAACAGAAGGTGCTGACTGCAGGGTTGTGGGTATCTGTGGATCTGAGGGGCACCGGCTAGAAATGAATACACTCGTTGGCTTGGACTCCCCATGGAGCACCATTCTTTTTTCTGTGGCTGAGAACACCCCAAAACCATAACTAACTCTTGCGAACTTTTTAATGCTTGCACAACACCAAAAATTAATTTAAGACATCCAATATAGCAGAGAAAAAGGAGGCATTAGCTTTTCTCTAGAATTCCTTGCCCTGTCTCCAAATAGTTCTCCAAGCCTGATGTTGCATAATACGACATGCAAGAGGCTGCTCCTGTTAACATTGATCTAGAATCCAATAAACATGTAAAAAGTGATTTATCTCTGATTCACATGTTGGTGGCAAAGCGGATTCTCAGATCATTGAAACACAGTTACATATTTTGCCTTGAAAAAAGTCAGAATATTTCCATTTTGTCATATCTGCATTGACATATGTCTGATTATTGCATCCCAGGAAAATAAAAATCAGTGTTTCATCCCAATCTGTGTGAAAACTACAATACAGAGTCAGAGTCTTCCACAAGATGGAAAACTTGATTTTTTTTTTAAGCATCATTCTTTATCAATTGACTCATTTACTCTCATCTGCTCTCTAAGGGTGACAGAAACTTTATTCCAAAGCACACTGTTTAAAAACATTCTCCTTCACTTTCATTACAATGCTTTCAATTTTCTTTTTAATATACACATCTCTTTTTCATACTCGATACCTTATCTCAGAGACAATTATTCAGCTATTCGGGCTGGTTCTCTGGTGGACTGAAAAAAAGCAACATCATTACTGCTATTAAAAAAAAATACAACTGTGATTTAGCTTTGGGTGGTTTATTGGGCTCTTTTTCATGCTGCTGAGAGCCTCAAAAAATCCCAGACTAGTCCATTAGTGATAAAAATATTTTCTTCCTTGATCTTTGCCAACTATATGCAGAATAACTTTGAAGTCATGGTTAAAACAGGATAATTAACTGAGCCTCTCATTTCTTCCCACTAGAGTCAACCTTGGTGACTGTATTCTTTTTCTGAGGTACAGTTGGTGACACAAGCATATTGGCATTCTTGTAGATTCTTTCTCAAAGGAAAAAGATGTATTTCATCCACCAAAGAACCTTCTCCCCTAGAAAGGCTGGTGGAAACGGTTTCACTACAACCCTTGTACGTTAAAAGACCTACTCATTAAGTTACTATCTGTTTTTTCTTACTAAAAAATGTAATAGACAAGCAAAGTCCTACAACTGCAGGAGCTACAGTTCACCCTGAAGAGACCACCTCCCTCATTTAAGAGTTGCATGCCTACGTAGTTTCAAAACTGTATCTATAAATTCATATCTACGCTGAACTGAAACCTGTAAAGAGGATTAAGCATCTCCTAACCTACAAAACATCTCAGGTTCTGCAGCTCCTTTTTCACAGTTTCTTTAGTGGGAAAGTCTACAGGCAAACCCTATAGGCTTGGAAATGAGTTTGGGAGATCAGTGGCTGGTATTGTTGACAGATTAACTGAGAATTAATGAAGTTCTAGTATATCTTAAGATTCTTAAAAGGGCATTTTAAGCTTAACCTGACCCAGTTAAATACACTTACTTACTATATATATTTTTCCACATAACTTATTTAAAGCAACACATTTGAGTCATATATCTATTCTATTTAGATTCTGTATTTTTTTAATCCAACCTCTCTGCGGCATTGCAAGCTCCACACAAAACACCCTCCATGTTTTCTGAGTTGTTTGGAATGCCTAAATAGAAAACTGTGCTCTTTATCTCTTTATCACAACAACATATTTAAAAAAATTATGACATCTCTATATAGCTCAGCAAAAGAAGTACTTGTTGGGGGTAGCAGGGAGTCAGTTGTTATTTCTAGCTAATGCCTCTTCCTGATACAATCCCACCATTTTGATAGGAGCAATGGTATTCTGTCTAGAATAACCTATTGTGCCCATTGCATTGCAGTCGAGAAATTAAACTTTTTCTACTGCTGGAATCTAAACAGATGTGACCTAGCTTGTCTAGGTATTACACACAAAATAAAACACCTAGTTTTGTACAACAGCCTATTACAGAGATAAAATGGTGCAATCCTGATAAAGTTATAGAAAAGGAAAAGAAACACTATTTCACTGTGAGAGTGTTTTATGGATAACAAGCAACAAAGCAACATTTATTTTGTGTGCTATAATTAATGGATGGTGCAGACTGCAGTTTTGTATTTTTTAGGTCAATGCCATCTCAAAATGTCCCTTTTTTTTTTTTTTACACTGCACAATCAGCTCCTTCCTTGAATTTCCCTTTCTTCATTCCCTTTTAAAGAAAGTTTGGTTTCCAGTATATGGTTGCTTTCTTCTTTGGAAACCTATACTGTGATCAGCAAAATTAGCATTTTTACAAAGGTGCTGCACTAACTTTAACGATGTCTGCACTGTATAATCACACATCCAACCAACACCTCAAACATCCACACTTATTTAAAAGTACTATGATGTAGAAAGGTACCCTTGGAAAAGCTGCATTTTCAGAGAAGCTACAAAAAAGGAAGAGCAAAGAGGGCTGAGTAGAGGTAGAAGGTTCTGGGAGATCAGGAACTCTGAGGGAATAGAAGAAGACAGAGCTCAAGGCTAAACTCCACTTATATTACTTGCATTGCTGATGAATCCAAAGTGTCTCTTTTTTTTCTTATTGCTTGTTTTTAGGGGACAGCACATGGACAATGCCTATGAAAATATATTACGTAATGTATTTTTGCTGACTGCAATGTTCTAGACTGATATGGCTTAAAAATACTTTTCAAAATGTATATTTCAAAGTATTACCCAGTGGATTTAGTAGACAGGCATGAGTTTATATACTTCTCTCTTTTGTTTCACTTGGACGAGCTTGTGAGAGACTGAGACAGATTAATATATTCAGGTCTGAGGATATACTCACTACTATAGGAAAAATCCCAAGTCTCTGAGATACCCTAGGAGTTTAGGCTTCTGGTAAGGCAAAAAACCCTACTGTCGTGGTTTAACCTCAGCCGGCAACAAGCACCATACAGCTGCTCGCTCGCTCACTCTTCCCCAGTGGGATGGGGGAGAGAATCTGAAGAGTAAGTGAGAAAACTCATGGGTTGAGATAAAGGCAGTTTAATAAGTAAAGCAAAAGCTGTGCACATAAGCAAAGCAAAACAAGGGATTAATTCACTACTTTCCATGGGCAGGGAGGTGTTCAGCCATCCCAAGGAAAGCAGGGCTCCATCACATGTAACCGTTACTTGGAAAGACAGATGTCATCACTCCCAACGTCCCCCCTTTCCTTCTTCCCCCAGCTTTATATGCTGAGCATGACGCCATATGGTATGGAATGTCCCTTTGGTCAGCTGGGGTCAGCTGTCCCAGCTGTGTCCTCTCCCAGCTTCTCGTGGAGAAGAAGCTGAGAGGGCAGGGGCAGTAAAAGGAGCTGAAAAAGTCCTTGGCTTAATATAAGCATTGCTTGGCAACAATCAAAACATTCCTGTGTTATCAACATTATTGTCAGCACAAATCCAATACATAGCCTCATAGTAGCTACTATGAAGAAAATTAACTGTATCCCAGCCAAAAGCGGCACAACAACACATACATGGAGCTCTGAAAACGAAATCTGGGAGAATATGCCCCAAGAGCAGAAGGAAAATACTTGAGAGTGCAGGGACCAAATGGGAAGGGTGCACCTTCTTTCACTGTGGCAACACTGGCCACTGCTGAGGAGCTGCATGGTCCTGAGGTCACAGCTGAAGGCTGCACATTCATGGACAGCGGTGACAACCTATGGCATTCAAATAATTATTGATACTTCGGTCTCTTCAACAGAATATTCTCCTAACATGGCAGAGCATTAAAACACACATATTTTTACTCCTAACGTCAATCACTGACTACTTCTTCTTCCTACTTGCTGCTCATCTCAAACATTTAGCACTAGGCGATGATAATATCTGCACAGCTTTGCAGTCTGAATTCTCACCACATAACGTTTCTTCACTCTTAGTCATCCTGTATTTAATGCACTAAGCCAGCTTTCTCTACTCATACCACAACTGCAATTTAAAACACAATTTTCAACTATTAATGATATCAGATGTGTTTGTAGCAGACCTTTGTTATATATTTAAGGCAATTAGGAAGACTGTTGATAAGTTTTTTTTCCTTCCCCGTCAAACTGTGCCCTAAAGCCATTCTAATGACACTTAACTTGGGCAGCACATTTTATAACCAGATTGTACTTTTTGCACTAGTGACACACTACACTACTGATGTGTGAACCAGAAGTTACCTAAGACCTATGGCTTTAATTACTTGAGATTTCAGTTTCTGAGATCCACGGCTACTTTCCAGGAAGGTTTGAAGATAAGATAACTCTCTCATGATTCATGGCATAAATAGGTAGCATTTAAAATAGGTTGCATTAAAGCATTTGAAAATAATTTTACATGTACTTAAGAGTGTAATATGTAAAGATTATAAGAAAAAAGCTCTTCAGAAACTCAGTAGTCCATACAAACATTTTAGTCACTACTTAAAGACAGACAAAATGAGGCACAGGTTATCTAAGGCTACATTTTTTAATGTGAACACCTGAAACTGAACACCTGTTTCCACAGTCATATTTCAGGGCTATATGAATTAATATTTCCCAAAAGAACGTGCTCCTGCATTTAAGTCACTGTCTAGGACACTAAATATCTTCTTTTCATTTCCATTTCTCTTAGAGAATTATTTTGCTGTGCCACAGTTCCCAGTGGTACTGCTTCACCATACAAGTTGGGGACAAGCCACTTAATGTGAAAAATGTTATCTATATGCCAAGCTGACAAATACCACCAAGAAGCTATTGACAAATACCTACTTATTATAATAGTGAATAATAGTCTATTGTTTTTTGTGCCATCATTTGGATTCTAGTGACTATTTTAGATACTCATCTAAAATAGTGAAAATATGTCCCTTAGCTACTTTTCAGGTTTATATAATGACTGTAGCAGTAGTAGCACAACCCAAAACCTTTACACCAGGGCCTTTGCCTTCAAAACTAGACCACATTTACTCTTTAATAATTTTCTTGTTTTGATCAACAAATTCAAGATTTAAATCTTTTAAAAGTTTACAAAAGCACAGAAGAGGAGGACTATTAATTACAATAATAATATAAAACTAACGATAGCTTAGATAATGTAGCTTAGTATTCACACATTCTGAAGGAATGCAATTTTATTCTTCCTCTGGTGTAGCTGTGAAGATGGACAAAAAAAATGTATATCTATATTTGTTCTATCCCCAGGCAGCTCTAACTGCAGTATGAAGAAGAAGTCACGTATGGTAATAAGTATCAAACAAATGCTACCATAAAAGCCTATCTACTTATATTAAAAACCTTTTGTTTGTGATCTGGGAAGGAAGGAAGGAATGAAAACCCCAGCAAACAGAGTTTACAAACATGTGTGAGGCTTGAAAATATTTGTCACGTAAGCTCAGACACATCTATCATTAGAGGTCAGCAGTGAAAAAGAAAATAGATTCCCAGAAGCCCCAAAGAAAAATGTTCTTGAAACAGCAAGGTCATGCAGCAGTGTGTACTCAAGGAACACTAAGGTCTATCATAGCAAACAATGACAATGTGTATGCTGGTGAAACCTGAAAGAGGGTGGTGGAAATCACAAAACCCCAACATCTGCTGCATTCAGAGGGGCCTATGTACCATTTAAGTCTGGCTTAAATCTTTGTGCTAGACCTCCTACTCAGAGGTGAATTACGTGGAACACATCAACAAAAGCATGAGAAAGCAATTACAAGAAGTAACTCAGAAGGAAAACCCCAGAAATTCTGAAATATATTTCTTTATTATTCATATTAGTGTAGCACGACTAAACTTAATGGTGGGTTTATCTTTGTGTACTTAATCAAAGGCCTGATTCAACGTCCTTCACCGAGAACTGCCACGCTGCTGTATAGGGATCTATGTGGCTTTGCTTGCTGCCTCTGGCTGCTGCTCTTGTGTTCAGACCTACATGTTCACCCTTACAGTGTGAATTCCTCAGCACCTCATTGAAGGACCGAGGCTCCTGGTTCACAGTTCATCTCTGTAACAAATGAACAGAGACTTTGTGGGAAGTTCTAATTCAGTTACTTTGTGCTAAATACTTGAAAAGTAAAAAAAAAAACAACCTACAGATATTTGCTAAGAAAAAATAATTTCAGTGCAATGGTACTCACTCTTGCATCCCCTTCATTTAAAGATGACTGATTCACCTTTGATGAAATACTCAGGACTTCCTCAATAGGGTCCCGAAGCAAATAATCGCTATTTCCTCTGGGGAAAATGGTCAGAGACATAGAACTATCTTTGTGCTTTTATAACCTTTCATTCTTCTGTGCTATAGACTCCTGATCCACTTTGACAGGTTAATACACATCACTTATAGGCAACGCCAGCCCTGCTAAGCTAACTGTCTCGCACAGATGCCAACCTATTGCCCTGAATCAATCCTTTTCATGGACAGAATAGCTGAAACCAAAGTCTCATTCTTGTCAGTGTTGTGCCTGCGCTTCCTGGAGTTCCACGCAATTAAAACAGGAAAAAAAGATAAGTAAGAATACTCTCAGGTTCACACGAAAAGAAATAATCCTCATCAGCAGTCAGAATGCAGAAACTGACTGTAAGCAGATTATCCGAGTCATCACCCTTGCCACAAGCCATGAATTTCTTTTGGCTTTTCTATTCTTGTTTTTTGGCCGTGTAAAATCCAAAATAAATGTCTGATGAACTTTTGTTTTTTGTGAGATCTCAGTCATTATCAGCTTCTTACTGGTCATTTACTATTTCATGTTGTAATTAAATATTTCTTTTCACCTTTCTTCTGTGTTACACATTTCTACTGGTACTTGATTTATAGTTACTTATTACTAACACTTTTGCATGTCAACCTGCCGTATTTTGGTGATTCCTACATTAAGCTGGGTAAGGGGGTTTGAGTCTCTCAGATAATCATCAATAATATAAAATAACATAACTATGTTATAGACATGTAAAACTAGATCTAAATATATTGACATCTGCATGAAGTGCTTGGCATCTGTATTAGCACAGCAATACACAAAGCACGACACGGTTATATTACCATAAGTAGTAAAGAAGATTAATGTGTTTTATCTCTTTATGTCATCACATAGAAAATCACATCTTAATTCTTCTTTCTATGTGGGGAAGAATATATTGTCAATTATTAATGCTTCTATTCTATTTCTTATACATTTGTTGGATTGCTATCAGTAGAAATACCATAATGCTTATTTAAGATTTTCTCCCGTAGAAAAGCTGTTCATTCAACCTTCTCTCATTGTAAAGAATGTAAGGTACCTCCCCCTCACTTTCACCATCATACAACTCCATTCTCTTCCCCTGTCAATCCAAAGTACTTCTCAGCTGTTGTCCTCTTTGAACCTTCATTAAACCATCACCCTAGTCTTCCTCCTGATTGCTGCCATACTCACTCCTCTCTCCTTCTCCTCCCTTGCTTTTTCTAGCCTGTGCTGAAAATCAAAATTCCATTTTCACTCCCTTTGGCCTGTTGGGGCTTTAGATTTTGCTGACTTGTCTCAAAACTACTGTCCTTCCTTTCCCTCCCCAACTCCTTCCTCTCCATGCTCTCAACTCAAGTTACTCCTTCAGCTTGAGCAACCTCTTGAGTAACCACTTCACTCTTGTTCACTTTTTTTTTTTTTTTTTTTTTTTTTTTTCGTAACAGTTTTAAAAGGTTTTTTTCTTTTTTTCCTTTTTTTTTTTTTTTTTTTTTTTTTTTTGCGTAACAGTTCTAAAGGACTTTGTCCTTAATTCTGTTTTCTGATATTTTGGGCTGATTTAGTCTGTAGGCATACATTTAACCTGACAATTCATAGACCTACTTCTCTACTCCATACTTGGCTCTGCCATCAAGACTAAATTTCTCTTATATCTCCAACGTCTCCTCATGGATTCCTAGCCATGCTATAAAGTTGAATATGTTTACATTAGAACTCTTTATTTTTCTCCCTACTGTATCTTTTGATAACCATGGACAAGAGAACCTTAGATGCATAACTTGGTACTTACCTTTCATTTTTACCTCTTTTATTTCTTTCTGATGTGTTTTTCCTTTTCATACATATATCTCGAAATGTTTGATGAGAGATGTGTTGACTTGTGTTTTCATTAATATTTCTTGCTTCCATTCAGATTGCTGCTGCAGAGACCATCTACCTAACTGGTACCCTTAGTTATGTCAGTCTCCTTCTGCACTCCCCTTCACCTCTTTACTCTCTACCATATTTAGCAAAGGCTACTTGTAATCTCTTTCAAGACCTTTCACAGACTACTGTTTCTTTACATACCATTTGTCACTCACCAACTCAAAATACTGATTTCCATTCTTCGCAGCCCACTGTGATAATGTCAGCCTCGGTCATCCAATTGTATTACTGCTTCCTACCCGAGTGCCCTTCCTGCTCAGAAGAGCTCCCTATAAATAGCCACACCGAATTTCTTTCTCCAGTTTCACATCCTTGACAGCAAAGCATCTGTTTGCTTTAACATCTACCTATAAAAATAGTTGAGAACAATGAGGACACTCATCTGATGAGAGTCCTGCTTGTTGTCCTGTTGCATTATTTCCCGTGTACCCTCACTTCTCTGTCTCCATCTGTTGTCTTGTGTCTTACCCTTTTATTTTTGTTACCATCTTTTTTGATACCTTTCAGAGGCACAAAATAACTGCATATGTCTGAATACACGTATAGGTTGTAGCAACACCTTACTGAAGGTCAAAGGGGGAACAGAAATAGATTAGTGAAGTTAACAGAGTCTCAAATTCAGTATTATGTTTTCATTATTGTTAACATTTAAAGCTCCTTTCAAAACAGTTTAAAACTGCAACTGCTGCAGAAAGACAGATTTATTATAAAATGCACAGAAACAAATTTTTACATTAAGATATAAGCTGCATTCAACAAATTAAAGTTCATTTTTTTAAGAGAGAGGTACTCAGACAGGTGGTGGGGTAAAAAAACAACCAAACAAATTCTCTGTTCCCTTCCCCATCCATTCTTGCAAAATCCTATTGAAGATACAAAGTAAATATCAGCCATTTCCCAAAAAGGAAATTATTCCAATACTACTGCTTTGTCAACTGCCTATCACTATCCTTAGTAAGCCTACAGGAGACATTGTTCAAATGCTATAGCTGTATACTTAGAAAAATCAAAACCTTTCAAAAGCACGTTGACACACACGGGTTCTTTGCCCTGAATGACAGCGACAGGATGCCCAGGACACTTTCTGACCAGACAGCAGAATAAAAAAGCCCACAGCTCTATAATTAGGTGTAAATCCTTTGGCTGAATGAAAGGCTATTATTGAGCCTGAAAATGGAGTTTGGAAATGCAGAGCTGTACGTGTGCAATGCTACACGTTATAACCAAGAACACTAGGGAGTCTATTATATAGAGGCAACCACACGCCCACACAATAAAAGCAGTGTGCTCATGTTGTCTTGCCTTTGTAAAGCTTTTTGGAAAAAATGATAATAATAAAAACATACAAAGCAATTTTGAGTCAGGATTTCAAAGACTGCAAAATCATTACCTGACACAAGGAACACTATGATATGGAAAAAGACTACCTTCAATATTACCTTGAATGCTTGGAATGCTTTATAGAAAAATGAGAAACATTTTTTTCTTATTACTAAGCTTTCAAAAAAAATTTTTATATGTGCGGTGTCATTGTACTAGAAAGAGCAGCACTTAGCTCTACAGTGTGCCAGGCACTCGGATACCCAGGTGATGAACAGTATCAGCCATTCACAGAAAGTCCTGGGAGTCTGGCTGACTGTTGGAAACTTTGGATGAAGTCTTCAGAATTTAGAAATGTCTTTTAATTTTCACCAACTTTCTGAGAAATGACTACTGAAATTTTAATTAGTATGTAAAAGCAATGTAAAACGACCTTTCAGCACTAAAACACTAGTCAGCGAGACATTACCTAGATGTGCTTCCTACAGTCCTTGAGATCCTGGTGTGTTACCAGGGCGATATGACTCTTATTTACCACAAAACAGTAGCCTGCCAGTCTACTACCCACAGCATCTTCTTAAAAATAGGTTAGTTGCCCTAGCACTTCACAATGCCTAAATCAGACAAAATGATTTGTTTTCTTCTCCTGCATTTGACTTAAATCACATTGACTAGACTCGGTGACAAGGAACAAAAAGAACAGGACTGTCATGGCTCCACAGTTTAACTGGGGAGTTTGCACCTTTCTAATTCAAGTTTCAGTTTCCCAGCAGTATAACTAAATTGTCTTTGCAAAGCACTGTGACAAAGCCACAGTGTCATTTCAGTACTGGTCCACATGTTTTATTAAGTTTTTTGAGGCACTCTCTACAACTCACTTCTGAGCCATGAAGACTGAAGAAGTAACAGAAAAGGAAAGGAAAAAAAAAAAAAAAAGAAGAAAGAATCATACCTGTCACATTCAGCAATTTGTTTTAGTGGTTGGAGATAGGTCGTTGTGAGGCTAAATCTTTGTTTTCACCACAAAACCTTTGGAAAATTATTTACAATTATTTCTCTTTTACCTCTAAGGGAGAAGCTACAGGACAGGTAGAAAAAGAACGTCAAGCTCTCTCCATGAATAGATCCAAGTGAGCTGTTAAATGATAACTCACAGATGAAATTACAAAATCAGGGTCTTAGGCTAGTTACAGTAACATACTCCCCCACCCCTTTGAGATACCTGGAGGGTTCAGCCTTCAGCTGGTATAGAGTTCTCAGAAGCACATGGTTTTGAGCTTTTTACTGCAGAAACCAAGGCCTTTTCTGGTGTTTTTGGAAAAGTATTAAAAATTTTAAATATTTTAGCATGTTGCTCAGCAGGTGTGATATCTCAGTGCTGCCCTGAATTTCTGGAGCCAGATCTTCAGTTAGTATAAACTGATATAGATGTTTTGTTTTCAGTGAAGCAAAGCCAATTTACATCAACTGGGAATTCAAACTACAGCTGGTAAAGCATTCTTGGATCTCAGATACATAATCAATACAAAATAATATTCCTTCAGCAAATAGTTACTGTAGATAATTAATAACTGAAACATTGACTAATTTTTCATCTGACAAGTGGAAAAGAATCTATTTCAGTTCTATACCAAGTATGCAACTACTCTCAAACAAAAAATATTTCTCCTTCAATTTATTTTTGCTAAGGCTCTTTGAAAAATTGCTTTTAAATGCTCTGCTAAATAAGATCTAGGAGGGTAAATTAAAGCACTAAGTGGTGGATTATTTTTAATATAATTTTTCTTCTTTTTGCTCATGTGTACTCTTCTATGATTATGTGGCTGTTGACATTTTCCACAAGACATGCTGAGGTCAGAATGAGTGTGGTTTTATGGAGCTGAAAGACTATGTGCTATCACTTTCTCATTCAGTCCACAGCAAGCAATGATAAAAGACAGAGCACTAAAACTGAACAGGTTTGCAGGCACCAGCAGAATGGGAAGACTGGTTTTGAACACATGACCAAGAAGCAGACGTATGAATTTTTTAATTCAGGGCACTGAAAGAAAAAAGGGACCGTCTCTGTGAGTTAGCAATGTGTAAGGTACTGTGAAAAGTGCATTCTTGCTGAATGGATCAAATCATCAGCAAGACTGAACATCTCTCACAATTAAATATATACATATATGTATATATATGACCCAAATGGAGAAATACACATTTTTGCTTTATCACACATGCTGCAGCTTCACATTCACAAGACACAGACTTCTTTTAGGACTATGAGCTACTGGTTATTTATTTATTTATTTCACAGTTCCAATGGTAGAGGAGAAGTTCTTATCTGATTTTGCATGCACTGGATAACATGGCATATGCTTTCCTATTACTGAATGGTTAATAAATTTCGAAATTAGTTTGAAGGCCTAAGGCAAGGAGTGGATGGTCCATTTGACCTGTTATTAAAATGTCTCTTGCTGGAAAGAAAATCCTCTAAGCCAAAATGATATTTGGGTTTTACATCAGTGGGCTATCCAACCCCTATCTCAAAAATTTTATGTAATAAGCAGCTTTTGCATAATTCTGTGAAACTGAAGAAGGAGGTGGGGAATCCCCTTTTCACCTTGTTGCAAGCAGGAGACACATCCTGAAATCCAAACTGTACTCTTAGGACTGCTATAGGGATGTTTCCAGTTAAAAAAAGAGGATATTCCTATTTTCTGTAGAAGTAAAATCACAGTCACTAAAAAAAAAAAAAATGTTAAAAAATTACCATTTTAGTTCAACAGGATAAGCTCAAAATCATAATGCTTTTAACTTTTTTCTCTGCATTTAGAGCAGCCTTTTTTAGTAGTGCAACTTAACAGCTTGGAAAAGTCCAACAGTTGGTACAGGAGACACAATGTCCACACTGTTAATGATTCAGGGGTTTTATTTCAGACCATCTTTAGTCTGTCTCGTGGACCGAGTGCTCATTAGCAGCAGGAACGCATGATATAAGCTCCTGGATCTCATCGTTCAGCTTAATTTCTTCAGGGAAAAAGGCCAGTTGACATGCCCTGAGATCATGCTCCAGTGTGAATCAAAGAGCAATGAGTGGGAACCTGTTGTTTGCCCACGTGAACCACACTGTGGAACCACATTCACATTGTGAATATCTCTTCCTGTGTGTCTGTTCACCAGTCCTGTTTTTTACAGTTAGTTTAATATTTTTTTCCCTCCAACTGCTGGTTAAAGCATCAGGGTGCTGCCTGGTCTACACTGGCAGCTCCACTGAAGTCCAGGCAGCTCTGCTAACTTTCACCTTCTCAGAATCAGGCACACGACAACTCCTTAACGTCAGGACAAAGAGCTGGAGCCCTGGGTTGCACAGCAAAGGCAACTCACCAGGGTGTATATAAAAGCTTTTCTTTCTCAAGGATGAATGTGGATGTCACGAGCATGAATTTTACTACTGAAATGTTGATCCCCCTCGTTGTACACCACAGATGCCTAAAAAAACTTTGGACTTGTAAGGCCTCCAAAAAGCTTTACTACTGAAATCCCTAACCTACCCTACACATTTCATATTCTTACTGATTGCTTTTGACAGATAACAATGGGGAAGTTTTCAGCAGAAATCCTCAATGTCATTTGTTCTAGAAAATAAGGACAGGGACGATTCTTCTTCCTCAGCTATCCGAAAATGAAAAGGCATCAGAGACTGTCATTCTTTCTCCTGACCCATCAAACCACCAGCTCTGCACTGCAGGGTGAAGGTATCTACATCTACAGAGGGGCTAAACTTTGAAAAATAATCCAAACAAAAACTAGATTATTAATCACATACCATTTTAGCTATAGATACATGACACAGGGGCAGACAGCTGTTTGGAAACTTCTTTTTGGCTTGAAACCCTACTATCTATAGTACACTTGATGCTCCTGGAAGGATGATCTCTTGGCTGACTCTGAGCCTGGGTGGAGCCGTGCCATCTGAACACATGTGCCATCTGAACACATGTGCCATCTAAATTACTTGGCCAGTATTGCTAATGGTTCAGTGCCAAGTGTCCGTAGGTTTAGACAGGCAGCATACATAATATTGTAAATGCTGGCTCCTTTGTAAAAAATCCTATCCTCTCTGACAATGCTGAAAAATTGGCTTTACGTGCCATCCAACATGCGATTGCACCTGTTGGTGCTTACAGAAATCCTCCTCCCCCAGCCAAATCCTCATAGCAATAAATGACCATTCAAATAGTGTTAGGCAAGGCAGGTCCTCATTTACCTAGGAAATTAAAACCCCCTTTATTTAGATATTATAAAAATAAGTAGGTCTCTTCAAAACTGAAAGGTCTCCAGGGACTCCTCAATACAACCACAAAGTCTCTTTTGGTACGTCTGACCTCATTGTGACAAGTCCAATTAAATTAAGAAGTTTTTTCAAAACACTGCAGTGAGATATTGGCATACCATTTAAGGAGCCACACCTAACATGCTGTCTACCTGTGTTTGTATCCACAGTTACCAGCAAAAACTGGACAACTATCCCATTATGTTTCATTTGTCGATAAGCTGTCCAGAAGAGATGTAAAATTGCCAACAATTTAGAAAATGTTTGACTGCACAGAGTGCTGATGGGAAGAAATCCTGGCCAAATTGCTTATGCAGGCAAAGGTTTGGGAATTTTTTGCTCAACAAAATAATTAGCTTATTAAGCCACTTACTGGAAGGCAATCAAATACCAAACCCTAGCTTCCAGTGAGGACACAAGAAAGCTAACTAGTGTGGTTACTATCCCTTTGTCACTTTGGTTGTATCTGTCGTGGCTGTATGTAGGTGCAGGTTTGCAGGAAGAAACTTTATGTATGCATGTGTGTGTGTGAGAGTGTGTCCAAAGGAGTACATAATCTTACAATACAGAAAAGAACTGCACTGCTAGAAATCCTTCTCCTTTACCTCCCCATCAAAGTCATAGATGCATCCAGCCTTGGGTGATTTACAAACTCAGTCAAGTAAGTTGCAGAGAGTATGGAGCCTTTGAGTTAGTTCATCCTGGATATGGAATAAAAGTCACTAATTATTGATCAATAAGATGAATATCTGAGGGACTTATTCAGGAAGAGGACAACTCTGCACTGATGAATATGGTACAAAACCAACCTCTTCAGATAACTGATTTTTTATTTTTCCTCGGAAACCTACTGGAGAATGAGAGAACAGGAAAGATCTATGACTTCAAATCCATGGGAATACTGACAAAAGTAAAACTGATAAAGAGAAAACCGTCCTCCTTTTAACTACTGAAGGATATGTTTAAAATGTCTGCAAAAAGAAATGAAAGCATTGCTGTCTATGAAACTGTTGGGGTCCCTCACAGGACCTACTGAACTCAGTCACTGACATCGCACCGTGATCCCTTGTGAGAACGCTAGAGACGAACCAGCATCCCTGCGACTTCACCGCGCTTCATCCTGAGTCTTACTGGGACATGCCACAATAACAACAGAATGCACTCCTCCTTCATGGCTGTGTATAACTATCCGTCACACACAAAACAGACAGACAAAAACCAGATGTCAGCTCACGTGTTACTAACGGAAAAACTATGGGGAAAGCTAATGTGAACTTCAATTTAATACGAACCAGCATACATCACCCTAATTAAAGAGCAAGACACTCAAAGAAGCAAGGAGGTTTCTTAATTAACCTGGGTGATGCCAAATAGCTTTTTCCTGAGGAAAAGCCCAAACACTTAATATTCCAATGCAGTTAATTTTCAAAATGAAATATTCTTTCTTTTCTTCAAAAATACCAAGTACAATTTTTAACCAAGTACAGAAAAAAGCAGTTCTGGTTTTGTCTGGGAGGATTTTAAGTCATGCTTGTTGACTTAAACAACACTGTTTGCATCCAGAGACACAAAGGCAGCTAAAGGACTGATCACCAGGTATTCCATTATCCACTTAAAATTCACTAGGAGTTTATTTAATCCTTGTCAGCAGCATTGAAATATTACATATTTTTTTAAATGTATAACAAAGAGTTTCAAGAAATTATCTTCCATTTTGCTTGGTTTTTATTCACTTCTCAACATCACAGTCTTTTAGCACCTTTCAGCAACTGAAGGAACAACGCAGCTAACGTTTTGTATGTATTTGTTTTCCTGGGGTATCCCCACAGGGAACTGGGTACACGGTCTTGTTCCAGTACAAATTTTTGTTTTGCTGTTTACATCAACGGAAATTTGTGCAAGGGGAAACAAGGTCAGAGAACTGTCCCTCTGGAGGAATAGTAAGCAGTATGGCAGCTGCTTATTCCTGCTAAAATGAGCAGCAGCAAAGGAAGATTTTTAGAAGTGAGGAATGGAAAAATATCTTAATCTGTTTTCACACAAAACACAAACACACAAGACACACACACACACATTTTATGTATGTATGAAAAAAACTTCTGTCTTTGAAACAGCCACAGTAGAGTCATTTCCCAAGATGAAAATACTTTGAACGTATTTAGCTCGTTATTTCAATACTGTACATTTCTATTATGTTCTACAGAAAGGAACTTTAATAGGCAAGTAAAGAACCTGCTTTGTTTCTGCCTGGGCTCTGTTTTGCTGTGAACCAAATAATGATCACCATAAAGACAAACCAACCACCTAGAAAGAGATAATGCAACATGGGATGGCAGCTTCTGTAGCATCAAATTCGTTTAGGAACACAAGACACATTCAGACTCGGATGGATTTATGCTCCTAAATCTCCTTGATGCTTTTAAAAATCTCCCACAGTTTTGATTTTATTCTCTCAGAGTAACCCAGGCAATTCCACTCACTGCAGTGGAATAATTTGCGATTCATAGTGGAGTACATGAGAGGAATATCATGCCCTTAATCTCTACATGACAAAAGAACTTTCTTTTTTCCAAGGGAGAGTTTGTAATTTAAATGCTCAGACTCGGAAATGGGAGGATGGAACCCCTGAGGCTTTGAACAAGTTTCTTAATCTTGCAATTCCAGGCTCTCCACCTGTAAAAAATGGGGGTAATACTTTCTCGCACTGTAACAAATAGATACTAATGAGAGTGCCTGCTGCCTCCTGCTATAGGACAGATGTCTTACTGCCTGGGCCAAGAAAAGAGATGTCTTACCAGTGCTGTTGCCCATAGTACGTACAACAAATGTAATTCTGTAATTCAAGTACGCAATGTATTCAAAATGTAGTTGAATACAATTACTGCTTTTGGGGTGTAAAAACACCACATTAACTGGCACTTGATCTTCTGTTACTTTCCAGTTCTAGCAGTGAGATGTAATTATATTTAAAATTTTGAGGGACACACATCTTCTCATACTAATCTCTTAAGGGTTACTTAAATTCATACTGAGTCGCACCAAGACTGCACCAGTAGAAAATGTATTTAACTAACTCCTAACTCAAGAGAGATTCTTGTGTTCCTTGAGATGCTGAAGTTGTGTAATTGGTCTCACAGTTCACCCCCTACACCACCTTCAGCTAAAACCTACCTTCCATATTATGCCCTGGTGGGCACATCGTGTTGGCTTTTGACCTGTTTGCATTGCAGCTGTACCACTCCCCAGCACCATCTCACCGATGCATCCCTGAGATAAAATTCTATTTAGGCACAGTAAAGAAAGTGTAACCTAAGACGCAAAGCATCATGTAAGTAAAAAGAGAGAGACCCACTAGCTAAGTAGGTATTGCCAAGGAGCTGGGTACTCGGATCAGCTCTTCTTCATAGCCCTCTTCCTTTTTCTTCCCGAGTGGTAACCACAGCTCATTGCCTCTGCATGACCTTTCCGGCTACATTAGGGGAGCAGAAGCCATAAGTACTCACTGCCACGTGCTTCCCTCCCAGAGCCAGGAGAAAGTGTAAGGTAAATACAGTAGCCTTCTAGTTTAGAAGAAGTACAGGATTGTACAAAATATTGAATTAAATTCTGTAACAAAGCTGACTGATCACTGCTGTGTGCCAGCATTGAAATCTTTGGCATTCTGGAAAAATCTTCACTGACAAGAAACACATTAATCGACTTTTGTATTAAATACCAAAATGAAAACCACATACTAGTGTACTATTTATCTCACTGTTTAGTTTAGCATTTGTATTATTTTTCCCCTGTATTTAAGTTGCCAACAAACTCCCAGTAAGAATCAGGGACCTTGCCATAATGACTGATTTAAGTTTAATTTGTTCTCAGACTCTGTGGGACAAAGCCATGACATAAAATTGTCACTATCACGAAGCACATAATTTTATTTTTCAGTGACTGAAACATTTGACAAATAACACCTTCTTACTAGTGCATGACGAAGGCTGCCTAAATCACCATTTCTATCAATTATCCCCCAGAGACTGAAGAATTTGAAACTTTACATCTCAATTATTCACAAACTTTTGCAGACTTCCTACCAAGGCTCAAGATGACAGAATGGAAGACATTTTGAAATGGATGTTTTAAAAATCATAGAATCATAGAATCATAGAA
>NW_010100867.1:0-37112 GCF_000699245.1 Pterocles gutturalis
TATTATTATTATTACTATTATTATTATATTTTATTTTATATCAATTATTAAATTGTTCTTATCTCAACCCATGAGTCTCCTTACCTTTACCTCTCAGATTCTCTCACCCATCCCACTGGGGCTGGGAGGGTGAGTGAGCAATTACATGCTGGTGAATGCCTGCCAGGTTCAAACCATGACCCTGTCCAAGTAACTATTTGATCTCATAAAAAAACATGGGTTTACAAATGTAAACACATTTCCATTGCCAAGAAAATCAGCAGGTATTTTCATTCACACACTGATTATTAAGATTTTGACTGCTTCAGTTTTCTTGATGGTATTAATAATTTAATCAAGCATTTTATATTAACAATATAAAGTACAAATTTCTCCTTTGCTGTGGATTGATTTGTTAATGTCCACCTAGCACTGATATTCATATCATTGTAAAATAAGGATATAACAAAGTATAAATAAGGATTTCTATCCATCTAATCACTTTAGTTGATTTGTGGTAAAATAGTTGACCTTTGGTACTTGGTTCTCCCTTCACAATCAGAATTGACAACTCACTCTGATGATCATCAGTCATGGGGAAAATAAGATTTCAATTAAAAGCATGCAGAGTAGGCTAATCTATGGATCTCACATTAGTAATGGTCCATACTTCCCTGCTAGAGCATACGTGTCACATTTGGGCTTAAAAATGCTGTGTGAAAAGTACCTGAAGATGTAGGACAATGAAGTATATCTAAAAATTGACAAACAAGTAATCAACTAGGAGTCTTGAGGCACTTATTCATACATACCTACAAATTACACCTAGTAAGTAGCCCTACTCCTTCAGGCCAAACATCACAAGACATGTACAAGAAGCACCTAATTTTCACATTCTCTTTCTTGGATGGCATGAGAGTAGTGATGCCCTCAGTTATCTAAACTCTCCACTCTACGTAGTAGTGCTCAGACAAAGCTGGCCTAAAATTCCTTTTTATTAGACAAACAGGCAGAAAAATTCTGGACATTGTTAAAGTACCAGACACATCTGTGGTCTTCAAGAGTGCACAAAACTGAAGTAATAATATTAAGCTATATGGAATATGCTAAATTATAAAGTTTTGTTCATACTATTTGGAGTTAAATTTTCCTTCAATAAATTCATAAGAAGAGTTTTCAAAGCAGAGTTTTATATTTTTTACATCTGAAAAGCACTTTTCATTACATGACTTCAGTGAATTTGAAAAAGGTGAAAAGCACTGAACATAATCACTGTGTTTGAAGCCTATACTATGGTAGATACATACTCTAACTAGCTGTAATCTGTATATTATATTAGCATGTTTTTAAAGATAAAATATTAAGTGTACTAAAGGTTTTGATAGAAAAAATACGACAATAATCTCAAAACACTTTTCTCAGTTTAAAATTACTTTACTTTGGATGAATGTTCTTAAATAATTGGAATATATTATTACTTTTTAATTTTTGTAACTGCCATTGTAAGCATTCTCTAGCTGAAAGTGTTCTATTTTAAAGTATATTTTGCTTGATCTGGTGGATATTATATGTTGGATGCAAAGTGGGAATAATTGGGTTTATATTGAGTCACCTATTTGCTTCATTATGAGTACGAAAGGGAAGTAAAATGGAAAATAGATTGTTTTTTCAGTAGGAAGGGAAACGACTAACTCTACAAAAGCACCTTTATATTTTTCAAAATAATTCCTCATAAAAATTCATAACATTTAAATTAGTTCTAACAGTATAATATTCCAAAGATGCTGACTCATTTGTTAATAGCTGTTGGAATATTTTTTACTATCTTTCAGTCAATGCTTCAAGTCTTCAAAGCACTTTTCCTTTGTTACTTTAAAGGAAAACAAAATATATCCTTATTTATTTTTTTTCCAGTTCTGTCCATACTGTTATCTATTCTCAAATTTACTGCCTTATATGACCAGATTTCTAAGAGAAAAACAAATTCTATAAAGCTATTTTGGATCTTCAGATTAAATTATTGTAAATCTTCCTTGAACATTGGACTATGGAAAAGTTCAACAGAACAGTCAGCCTTCTGACTGAAGGCTTATTTATTCTGGCCAAAGTCCTGGTAATTTTTATTTTTTTTTCCCCCAAGGAAAGACCATCTTAACTAGATTAATTTTCTCCCTTTCCTGTACTATCAAATCTGTGGTGAAAAAGGTTGATGGCAACCATCAGCATATTATCCCTGAGAACTTCCAGCTTCTAAATCATCCCCTGCTGCAGCTTTGGAAAATGATTCAAATCTCTTGATCTTCACTCCTCTGCAGAACAACTGGACATTTTGAGCAGAAGAGACACAACTGAAGCTTGACTGATTTATGATGAGAGAACTAAGACAATGAACATCTGAACATGTGGATATGTTTACATTCCAGCTACTCACCTTACTTTCCTTTTAAAATCTGTGGCAAAAACTAGCCATTTACTGAGCATGTCCATTGTAGCACATGCCATGTTCCAACTCCTCTTAACTACCTGTAAAGTGAACCAAATCTCACTAGCTCACATGTGAACATCCAGATTCCAGATGTTTAAAATTAGGTACTTGGTGAAGGTTGCAGTCTTTTGGTTTGGTTTGGTTTGGTTTTGATGATTGTCTGCATATGTTATTGCAGTGCCTGTTGTTTTGAGTATTAATTGGGATATAATAGCATCTTTAATATTAAATTTCTGACACATAAACTAAACCACATACACTGGGAATTGTACAGAGAAGGATCAGTTTTACTGACGAGTTCTTGAGAAAATCTGCTGGCTTCCACTTTTTTCTTTATGTTCTGGAGGGGTTTTTTTTTGGTACAGTTAATCTCATTTCATCAGGAAAACATGATTTATTGACATTTTGCTTTATTTTAGTAGTAATCCTTGTTCTCACAAGGAGGTGCCCTGGATGCACCTTATCAACACAGTTTCCTACTATTCTTGCGTCTCTCTCTCAGGTTATTGCCAAGTCATATGTCATCCAGCAGTCTAAAAGGAAACTGATGTGCATGCACAGAACAAGACACAAAATATATTTCTTTTTAAAAAATTGAGGAGCAACAGTGATACAATCCAGTTTACAGAATGAAGGCACACTGAACACTTCCACTGAAAAAATGTAATTAAAAGTTACAATGAAAAGAATGGGTTAGCATTCTTAGTGACATTTGATTAAACATGCTAGCTAGCAAAAATATACAAATGAAGGTCACATTTGCAAGTATTATAAGATAGACTACATTTTAATTAGATAGTTGAGAAATGTCAATGAGTTAGTAACTGACCGGGAGTCACTTAAAAAAAAAAAGAACAAACAATGAAGGAAAACAAAACATCACCCCAAGAGTGAGAATCTTTTACTCTCCATAGATTTCAAACACTACAAGACAATTTCCAAAGATGTTTTGGGGATGTATTCAGTGAGTTTGCCTTGTCATCTTTCTCCGTTTGAAGAAGGAATGTATTTTGGGCAAATTACGTAGTGCCATTGTTTGAGCTATGTTGACATATGTTATGCCATTTGAAAAAAATCTGTCAGATAAAATATAACAGGTTAGTATTTGTCATTTATATTTGTACTCATGGACTGTACCTGAGGAACATGTATAAGCATGTGCCATCCTGTCGGAAAAGATACCCTTTCTCTCAGAGTCAGCTTAGATCTCCAACAGCACACAAGAACTGCAGCTGAATTTAACCTGACATAGCTGTTACAAATTATAGGAGTAAACTTTTTTCAAATGATCTTGAAATTCATATTTTTGTGTTTTCTAAAAGAAGAAAAACTCTTTAATCAGTAGAAGACTGTTTCATTATTACCTGTGGTGCTGTTGTTCCTCATTGTGTTGAATCTGACCAAAGAAAGCCTGAACAGCAGCATGCACTGGAAATAAAAGATGCATCAATAATTTAATGAGTTAACACTGATTCATTAAAAAGTTACCAAAACTGATTTGAATCATAGTTTGCTGTTGGAAATCACATTTAGGAAAACGTGCACATGGAATAAAAAAATATAGTCTCTCTTAGAACTGTCATACTGTTGTTAAGATGACTATAAATCTGGTAATTCTAGTGCAAAGAACTATGAAGGCTCATCCAAGCCACTGATTTTCTTGTCTCTGGTTTCTAGTTGCTTAATATCTTTGCCATTTGGGCCTATATATTCCTTATCTGTGTCTGCTTACAGCTGAAAAACCTTAGGATGTTTCATCCCAAATACTTAAGTTATTTCTAGGAATGAGGTTAGGAAAAATATAATATAATTGTGAAACTCAAGTGCAGCAGAGTTTTGAGAGCTACCCATATATCTTTGATGAAATTTCTCAAGTATTTTAAGGGTAGATTCGTAAAGCTAAAAAACACATTAGAGAGTAACATCTACTCTCCAGCAGTTTAATTATGTACTTAAATAGTGGAAAATAAATTTATTCTCCCAAGTCTCAGAAGTCTAATCCAAACCAAATTAAAGGAATAATTTTATTGTAAATAGTACTCCAATAAAAATATATTCTAATTAAGCCACTGCAACTAGGCAGTTCGGGAACCTAAGTCTCTGGAGGCGAATGTTCAGATTAGGAAGTGGGTTTTGTTTTCAGGTAAGTGTGATTTCCGCTCTAGTAGTCAGTAATGATGACAAGCTACAGACTTTCAGTAAACATAACAAGAAATACTTGCTTATGTATAATTTATTAACCATTTCCAGTTATGTCTTACAAGAGAAGATTTATGCAGATATAGCATCCCCATGAGCAGGACAAAGCAACCAGAGTCAGGGTGAAATTTCACATTGATCACTAAAGCCAGACAAACAAAATTATACCATGAAATATCAGAAAACAGCTCACATAACAGTGCCGTTACTGCAGGACCTTTTCACCGTGTAAAGTGACTTTTGTATCCTTCTCTTCTCTTTCTTCCCATGGTACTTTACATTCATGTCATCTGAGATCATGTTGATTCTTTTATTCTTTCAAGCCCTGGATTTACCACCGTGGAACAAATGTTTTCCATTCAACTAGATAACAAAGAATTTAATTTTTTTTTTCTTTTTAAGTGGGAAAAGAATTACAGTCTTTTTGACTTGATGTGGCAGCACAGAACAAGTTCATTTCTCCAAGCTGCCTACACATGTTATTTCAGCAAAAAGAAGTTGTCAAAACTATTTGAGGTTTCTTGAATCCTATTTACTGGAGTATCTTATTATGGTACACATGCAAAGAAACAGGAGAGTTATAGCCTAAAAATGAGAAATATTACATTAGCAAAAACTGCACTTTGATTGAAACTTCTGCAGAAAGGGAGGCTGCATACCACTGGAGATTTCAGTATGGTTTCTATTTATTTTTGCCTAGCAACTTGGTATTTGGCAAAACTTAGGTAACTTGGAGCTAGTCTCGCTATTATATTTTCTCCTTTTTCCAGTCCCACTTGCTGCTTAGCCCTTCGTGTTTGTCTGGCTCCTGCACCTCCTCAAAGGTGTTCCTCTCCTGTGAGGAAGATCACCTGAGAGACTTTTATGGAAGCAGGGGGAGATGGCAGAGAATGAGACACAGCAAGGAAGAGAGCTAAGTGGGAGACTCACTAGAGGAGCAGGGACCTGGATGCATTTGTTCTCAGCATGTCACTGAACTGAAAAATTTTCTACTGAAAAAAAAAGGAAGAATTATAAAATAGCATGTTTATGTAGAAACATGCAGATTTGTGTGCTTGCTCCACTCACTTCCCAAGCTGACAATACAGGGCAACAGGAAGATAGAAGCTATATTAAATGGTCTATCTAAGAATCAAAATTATTAGTGATGGTATTTAATTTCTGATAGCTAATCTCCATTTCTTTGCAGGAGAAGCAATATACAGCTCAGACTCTCTAACTTGCACATGAAGCCTTTCTGTCTACCCACCAAGGAAGAGTGTTTCATAATTTTCCCAATGAAATGACATAAGAATAATTATTTTATTCTTCTCAAGCTGAAATAGCTGATATACTCAGGAACATCATCTAAGGAACTATCTTCTCTTGCCAACAATGGACTATATAGTTTAAAAGTACTTCAGAGATCAGAGTTTTACTACTCATATATGTATGACATATGGCACATTTAATACCCTAGTAATATAATATTTCACTCACACAAAGTATGTATCATTTTCTGAAAAAGTACTGACATGAAGTTTTCCCAAATGCGTGTCCTTTGTCATAGGGCAAATAGCATAGAGCTAAAATACCACATTGAAAATAAAACAGTGCCTGTATCTGCAGAAAATACTCAAGGAACAATACATTCTTTACAGATGTGATTGCAATCATGTTTCCTTTGGAAATCTTATTAAGGTTTATTATGCTGTCTTGTGAAGTTTGGACCAAAGGCAGGTCTGCATTATTTTTGTTGTTGTTATAAAATAGAATTCCTTCCAGTGTGTATTTCTTCCCTGTCTGTGTGCACACTGGAGGAATGTCTTCCCAACAGCAATCACCACTATTTCCACTTTTTTTTTTTTTTTTTTTTTTAAGAGCTGTAGAAATGGATCATGTAAACCAGAATATGCATCACTGTTAGAACTATATAATAGTTTACTTATGTATAAAAATATACACAGGAATAGTTCTGTGACACCACACTTTTTAATTTAGTATTTTCTTTCTGCTTCCTTGTCCATCTCATGTAGATTACTAATCATTTGTTCACCTTGGGTTAGAAGCAGAAGGATATGTGTGTATTTAAAAGATAGAGATTTGGTGTCTTTTCAAAGCAAGAGTCCTTTGCATGGTGCCTTCCATCTTTGTTACCAGCCACAATCTGGCCACATCTTAGCTTCATGTGAGAAAAACTGTACTGCATCCCAGTCTGCCCATTTCCAGAGAGGGTATCATCACCCCTGGGGATATCAGGGATTGTGAGTTGTGAGGGTCTGAGGAGCTCCACCATCCTCAACGCCCACTTACAGTACAACTAATTAGCTATCCTGCTGCCAGAACTGCTACATTCAGCCCCAAGCATTTCCATCGTCTGATGTAGACTGTGTTAGAGAGAGTTTGTCGCCTTTCCTTTATGTCCATATTCCCCAGGGAACATCTTCCTTTTCTGATCAAGAGGAAAATGTCCATTCTGCATTAAACATTTTATGTGGTAAATTTAAACATGGGCATTTCCATTGCAGCTTATTTATTTGAAATCATTTATAGTTGTAAGGCCAAAAATATTGTTGTTCATAAGATAAGTTATCATTTGGTGAGACCAAAATAAGTCAAAAATACAAAAATTTCTTCAAGAAACCTCAGTGGCCTTGAGATTCTGACCTGAGGGAAATCAGAATTAAAATAAATTATTTTAATAGGGTTAGATTTTAATATGAAATTTGAAGGATTTTTTTTTCAATATTCACCTGAAATTGGAAAGACTTTATTCTACTTTCCCCCTATGGAAACAAAAATTATTTTAAAAGAACTAAAGTACATCAATATTGCAGAATATTGAAGGAATCTATTGAAAGACAATCAAAGATTTTTTTAATGAAATCACATTTATATTCCAATTATAATGTTTCAGTAGGTCCTGTAAGGTATATTTTCATGCAACATTTTAATTTGTCATGATGATGTTATATTTCCCTTCTCTTTGTAGGCCAGGAAAGATGATATTTGTGTATATGATATACAAAACATCACAATGTACCTTATAAAGTAGATGGTTTGTGAGACCACGATGAAAAATAACTTAAAGCAAGGTTCTCCTTATTTTTGCCTTTCCCATCTGATTGACAAAACTTGTATTTAAATCCAAATTAAAAATGAGGTACAGCATCATAAAATAATCTGTATATTTAGATTTTGCGTAGATGAAAATGGTAATTTTAAAATGCTGGTCATCTCCTTTTGACAAATTCCAAATTCTTCCAAAAGGTAAAAAGGGTGCACTTTTAATATCTGACCAGAGACAATAAATACTGTACTGAAATGACCTTTTCCCAAACCTGAAAGTTTCTTCACTGCCACAATGCATATTTCTCTGATTTTAAACCATTTAAAATATAAAATAGTCCAAATTATATTTAGGCTTAGAATATTTTTTTAAAAAATATCCAGCAAGGCCATGACCCAATATTTTAAAGAGATTCTATTTCAATTGAGTGTGCTGCTATTCAAAGCTTTTGAACACTCATAGTTTTTCATTGTTCTGTTATGCCAATGTGAAGAATGTCCAATTTATAAATATTTAGCATCAGTGAAGATCACAGAACATTGATCTTTTTTTCTGCCAGCCACTTCCACTGTACCCCAAAAAATCAGTTCCTTCGTAGGCACTTGATATACAGTCTGACTCCCTTTGCTCTTCTATATCAACATATTTTTAAATGCTCTTCTCACCTCCTTAAGACTGTTGCATGTTAAAGACTATTGATTTCAATAATTGTGCTTGCTTTGTTCCTGCAGCTCCTGACTGATATTTTTAATCTATTATAATAATATAGTTCATTTATTTATCTTACATTTGACATTGAACAGGGACCAAAAATTTGGGCACTATTCCTTATTTGTAGACACTGAAATTTTAAGTATAGACAGGAAAGGAAAAAAAAAAAAAAAAAGGAAGTTTCAGAGACAGAAAAGGAGGTGAAATTGGCATGTGAAATTTTTTGGGGAAAGATATTTCTGCGTACATGGGCTCTAGGTCTTTTTAGCTAGACCACTTGATTTGCAGAGCAGTGTTGAAATGAGCGTATTTAGCTTCAACCAGTGTTTCTGCACTGCTTATACAAAGTAATGTAAGGCTGTGAAGGAAAGCAGGTATCTTGGCAGACACTTTTCTGCTGTGACTTAGGGTCTCATATTACCATAAGTAAGAAATTTCGTAACCACTTGATTTTTATATTGTGCTGAAACTACAGGGGAATATTCTGTCTTAGAGCTCTATGCTACTACCCAGTTCTACCTAGAAGCTGTTCCTTGTGGAGTCCAGGGCGTCTCTGACACTCCTTTTACAGATAAAACTTTTCAACTTTTCTACTTTTCTACTACATAACTCAATATTCTTTTGAAAATTGATAGAACTTATCTTTATTCAGTGTTCACTTCTTGGTTTTTTTGCAGGATATTCAGAAGCTGTTCCTGGTCTCCCCACTTCATACGCTGCTATCCTAAGAATCAAATCTGGCAGTTCATCTTTAGCCTCATTTAATTCAAAGAGCAGACCACGACTAAGCAGTCCTTCATTAGGAAGTGTATCTTCACCAGGCTGGAGAGGAGCTGCACATTATCACCCCCCAACAAACCTCTACCAGTTTTCAGAGGCCTTCAAACATGATGG
Source organism: Pterocles gutturalis (assembly GCF_000699245.1). Lineage (NCBI taxonomy): Eukaryota > Metazoa > Chordata > Aves > Pterocliformes > Pteroclidae > Pterocles > Pterocles gutturalis. The sequence goes on from NW_010100867.1 coordinate 9,318, forward strand.
TAAGACCCTCTTTGAACCTTTGAAACATTTTTCAAAACCAGTACATTTTTATCAGCTTACTTCAGTATTTCTCAGACATAATTTTGAATTTTATTAAACATCACAAAGTAGAAATGGACCTCTTGCCCTTCAGATTCTTCAGACTAGCTTTAAAGTCACCAGTTAAAACATTCTTTCTTAAAGACTCCTGTGCAGAATAGTTTTATACAGTTTTTGCTTCATGAAAATAGCAAATTAGAGGTTTGGAATTCCATTACAGCACAATTTCATCTATATTTAATCAGTACATTTGAAAAGCAAATCAGGAAAGTGTCGGTCCCTCTTTTATATATGTTTTTCTCTTTGGAGTTTTCTAATTTAATAATGAATTATAGTAATGCAAATTAAACATGACTAGTAAAACTTATAACTACTTTTTCCTCTAAATTACTTACTCTGTATAGTCAACTGTGTTATGCACGCATACATGCATGCATGGATAGACACACCAGTGTAATATAGTGTCGTTGACCTTCAAAAGCAATATTCAGAGTTACAATATGCATTTTCTCTTATTTGGTTACACTTAAAGAAGTCACATTTCTGCTACAAATTATTTAATGGTAATATTTGTCTGAATTACGTTCAAAGAAAGGTAAAAAGAAAAACAGAAAGAAAAAGAGGAAGGAGAGAGAGGGAGGAAGAAGTTAGAGGATATTTAAACACAGTAGTCTAATGAAGTAACAGAGAAAAGAATCATGATTAATATCTTGCAGTTCAATAACATTCATGCAGTATAATGACTGTGATTACAGGATTACTGCTCCTCTCAGTAAAGTCTTTTTTTTTTTTTTCCCTGCAAAGTACTTCGCATGTATTGAAAGCCAGTGGTGTATGCATGTGTTTTTGTGAATAGAAATGGCTTATATAGGAGCATAAATATGTTCCCTGAATGAAGGGTGAGCTAGAACAGAAACAATTTGAATCATGTAACCACATAAATTCTGTTTCATAGCATTTCTGCAAGTGGGACAGGTTACTACATTTGTCCTTCCTCTGCAATATTCTTTGTAAGCGGTGACTAGATTAAACTCAATTATTGCCCATGCACCAGACACTGATAACTCCTCCCAGGCAACCTGATACATGCAGGTGAAAATCAAAGTTCAGGATCAGAACCAGGGTGTATTATCCTGGTCTTCAACAGCATGAATGTCTAGAGACTGACAGAAAAGAAACTGGTAGCCACAAGGCAAAAGAATACAGACTTTATGAATAATATAGTGCAAGCTTGAACTAAAAAGCATCTTCTCCCTCATTGATCCTGATTTTTCCATCATGTTTTCTTGGGAAAAAGCAGCTGTCAAAAAGGCATCTTACTATTTTAAAATTTCATGTGAAACTTGAGTGTTAAGCTTAAATCCTTACTTTGAGAGGGCTGAGAAAATTTTATGCTCGTCTCATTCTAAGTAAATGAGATACGGGATGAGGATCCTCAGGGTAAGCATTCCACCACCAAAATCCTTGGCATTTCCAGGAGGTATGCTGAGATCATACCTGACATAGGTCAGCAATCATGAGACTTCTCAAAACATAGCGGCCACATTCCAACTCTGCAGTTGAGCTTCTTCAATTTAGCAGAAGGAAGTGAAGAACCACTGACTGCAGACAGAATTTAAAAAAGGGCCATAGCTCCTAAGCCCCAACGAAGAGGGCACTTGACTCAAAAGTGAGGGACTTCAACTCTTTCTTCCAAGGACTGCGTAATACAGTCCTAGGAGAGTTACTTCACCACTCACACGTCTTTGTACATCCAACTGTTTAGACAGTTGCAGAAACAGATAAATCTGAGGCCCTTAATTATCTGAAGCACCTGCATGGCACAAGCACAGATATGAAACAGGACTTAGAAAAGACCAGCATACTTCTGGTGTGGAAGGATTGAGGACTTTGTGGCAGGAGCTCGGGATTCTGCATCATCCAAGAGGATGCTGTGGCAGATGAATGCAACTTGTTTTCTGAACCTCTCTCAGTTCTGTTAATAACTTTATGTTTGAGATAATACCTTTGATATTTAGTAACCAGAAATAAGTTCACTACCTCAATCATCTGGCATTACACTTACTCAGATCAGTAAATTCCTTGATTTTGATTTGGCCTCTAGAATTTTTTTCAGTTTTTAGAGCCTTGACAGAAAGACATTTCAGTTCTTTTCCTGCAGCTGATATGTGATAAATGTTAGAGCTAAGTGGTCATGTTTATTAGCCAGAGCCTGCTAAATGAGGAGATGCTACAGCACCCTGGCCTTGTGTGTTCATGACAGACCACTGCTACAAGTGAGAGGACATTAACGAGAGGGGGGGGGAAATATTATGATTATTATGGTTGAGAACTTGCATACAATCAGGAGCCAGGTTGGCCATAAAAAACCCACAAGGTAGTTTTATTAGCTGCCTAAATATACAGGTTCTCAAGCAACTTCTTAATTGATTTCCCAGCAGACATGCTCAGAGGCCTGACATGGCTTCTAATATAGACCCTCTTATACTGACTTTATGCCACTTAATTTGCACTCTCAATTCATCATGTGTTTCCTGATATCTCAAATTAAAAGAACTATGCTGTAGCTCACTGCTGAATTTAAACTATATGGAATTACTTAGCATAAACTTTCAATTAAGGCAATACAGCCCTCTTTAAGCTATGTATCAGTGTGTAAAGCCACAACTAAAGAATGTGCTTAGAAAGTGTGAATTATTAATTAAGTACTCCTGAATAATCATAAAATTGCAAACGTTTATACTTTCTTACTGTTCCAAAAACTTTTGGAAATATGCAGTAGAAGTAATTGAACTTAACCTTCCATAAAGACTCTTTTTATCCTTCCATCTTTGCTTTGATATCTTTTAGAAATAAATAAAGAAGAGGGCCCAGTTCACAAATGAAAGTATTGAATCAATGGACCTCAAGATGTGCAAGATCAGAATTTAATTTCTGTTGAATGAAAATTCCTCATTCCACACCATCTGCTAGATTCAGCAGTTACCATTCTGAATTAAAGGCGCAAACTACTAAAATTTTTTCATTGATAAAAAATATTGCACAATATGGACTAACGTGGCATGTAGTTTAGATAGTGTAAACTAAGTTTACATAGTATAAATTTAGAACAGATATGTTTGTTTCAGTACACAGGACAGAAAAAACATTTGAAGCAATAGGCTTTATCTGCATTAAGGGTAAATGGCTTTATCTCCATTATCTGTATTAGAGGAAGGGAAGTGAGGTCTACATCCCTGAGCCTCATCCCACAATGAAATAGCAATATTAGCAAAGTGTGCACTGGCTTCTGGGAAATGTTCTCTAGCCCCACAGTTTTAGTGGAGCTTTAAACTCCCTACATAGAAAAGGGAATACAGTAAGCCTCCAGTGGTGTTCCAAGTCAATTTTGGAAGAGTCCAGGACTTTTAAGCACCTTTAACAGAATGTTAAGCACTGACTAAACTATGTGTCTGTCACTGTTACAATTACTGAAGACTTCACAAGGTTTCATTTTATTTGAGTTTTATTAGCATAATGTATGAGAAAATTAAAAGTTTTATCTTTAATTGTAAGTCAGGTTGTGCTTTAATTGGAAAAAAATAGCTTTTAAGTACTTTAAAAAATATTTAAATTGCATATTTGCATCTTCCGTGTATTTCCTTCATTGCTTTTGAAACAAAGGGAGGAGGCATAGAACACTTAAGATTTTCAGTTTCAAGTCTGTCATGGCTGTTTAAATGAAGATAGTATATTTAGGTGATCTGTTATGTTTTATTGCATGTAGCATATCACACTCCATTTTATTTTATTTAATCATCACTTTATTAAGCCTAATAATTTATAAACATACAGTCTTGTTTTTTCAGCAACTGCCTTTTTGTCTTCAGAATAAACCTTTCTCTTCAATTATTCTGTTACAGTCCAGACGATCTAACTAAGAATTCATTTATTCAATTCAGCTATAAACTGATGAACATTCTCATTCATTACTATGTTGCTTCTGAGTCTCTAAATAATCTCTGCTGGTACTCCACACAACTCCATCTGGAATGCAGATAAGCAGATGACTACATCTTTTTGTTTTTAGGAACATAACTAGCATGCACTGGAGTTTCTCTGTTACCTTTGTCTTCACTGCAGGGAGAAGTAAAACCTGTACTTCTCATTCCACATAACACAAGTATCCATTTCGCCTCTACCATTCAGAATGCCAACCTCCAGCTAAAGAGTTTGGGTTATTTTTTCCAAAAGGAAAGTGTAACACAGTATTTCAGTATTACTACTGCAAAATAGTACAGGTAGAAAGGACACCTGTACTGCTAGTGACACAAGCACCTACCTAGCACTGCTTCTTTTTCTTTTCTTTCCATCAATTCTAGACTGTGACATTATATTTTATCTACAGAGTCACTCCTAGGGGAAGGATAAAATCATTGATCTTCACGAATATAGTCCCCATCCATGAACCTAGTAATCTGCATGGAACAACACCTAAATCTAAATGCATGATTTAGTTTTGCATTCATTAATTAATTCTTGGTTTTGATACACTCTAGCTTGATGAGAGCTCTGATTATTTACACCTACATTCATCAGTATTTTCTCTTGTGCAAAGTAAGGAGCAGGTAACCAAATTATAAGAAACAATCCATACAATGTTTTTGTACCCATATTTTCCTTTCTTAAAATAAGTTTTGCCAGCTGGCTCCATTGCCCCTGTGGCAGACTCAGCTGTAGTACTCAAAACTTAGTACTGCAGTTATTTTAACTTCAATAATATAAGCACATATCAGAAATAACTTATTGTGCTTGAGTTTTTTAAAATAGTGCAGATATCTCTCCCAGAAAATATATTTCTGCCAACACACGCAACTGACATAATGTTCCATAAACATGGAAGTAATGTAAATATGCAGAACAGCAATCCACAGTCCTTTAAACAGTGTTACAAAAAGGGCTTTTTCAACAAAAAGTCAAAAATTATGCAAAATGGAAACTACTAGTTGCTGCTGCTCTTATTTGTTGTCTTTACAAATTGACAGGTTAATTATTTGAATCTATTTCAATAGAAGCATACATACCTGAAAATATAGGTATCTTCAAAATCTGCATTTGAATAGCAACGTAAAAAAGACAAAACACAGTGTGGAATAAGTGCATAGTCACTAAAAAGGAAGGTTCAATAGCATAATGGTTTTTCATGTGGTCTTTTCACTGTATGATAACAATAGAATTAAGAAACCCAAAATGTCACAGAATTTAAGGAGATGGAAATTTGCATCTCAGAACTAGCATACTACGGCCTGTGTCTGCCATGTTTCTCATCCTTTTTCAGACTCCAAGACTTTCTTCTCTGTACCAAGACTCATAGTCCCATGCACCTTTTCCTGTCCACCCAAACTTTCTGAAACTATTAGCAGTATGAAAAAGGTCACAGTTCCCAAAACTGAGCCCATAAAATGGAACTGAAGTTGTGGGAACTTGGTAGAACAATGCAGTAAAAAAACTTTATAAGTCACTGACCAAAACCCAAAGTCTTCAGGTGCACCTTTCTTGCTTCAAGCCGGTATTGGTAGGACAAACATATCAGGAGGTTGTAAACTGCTTAAGATGACATGCTGTCCTCAATACCAGTTGGAGGACCTTTATGATGTGAACATCGAAAACCATAAAACTGACAGTGAAACCCCTTCTCCCATATGTTTCACTGCAAGTAGTAGGACAATGTTCCTATCTCCCCTCACCCAAATCATTAGGCTAGTGCTTTAAATTTGAAGAGCATTACGTGACTAAATCATTCAAGAGTCTAGAGCAAGTCTAAGTTGATTAAAATTCCACAGTCTCCTAATGCACAGTGAGTATTTTGGTTATTCAGACCTAGGTGATCAAGAATACTACACTTGCAACCTTTTACTTTTGAAGGTAACATATCCCCCATCACAATATGAATGAATTGGAGTCATAAATGTATTCAATGGGTCTATCCAGCTTTTCTTGTTCAGAAATGTAAAATTGTGTGAAGCTATACATACATACCGAAATTAGAGAAGACAGCAGAGGAAAATGAAATGTCAGATTTTGCTATATACTATTTAAGAGTAGCCACCGGTTGCTGCCATTAATTTTACAAGTGATTTTTCTTAGCAACTCCTTGACATAAAAGTCAAAGCTCTGTCTTAGTTCTCTGTGACACAGGCTGCTGCAAGAAGCAGTAAAATTTTTGTTTACCTTGCTCTCTATCAGTAGAGTTAACTCCTCTTGCTGGGTTAATTCTCCTGAGATGTTAATTAGACTGCAGTCCAAAATATGTCTGATGAGAAAGCCATTTTAAGGCATGATAAACACTGAAATTATGTTAGATGTTTTATTGTTTACTTAGTAATATTTCTTCCTTATCTTTTTTTTTCTTTTAACTATTGCTTTTTAATATGGCAACTGAAGTAATGTGATATGAACCTCTGGAAAACAAAAGTAGTTTTACATACTTTAATCTCACTTTATAGAAGCTATAATACATTTATTCAGACTTTCTAAACTATCGCACTTCTATTTCCACAGAAAGTGTTGATTATGGGCCGATGTTTGTACAAGAGCCAGATGATGTGATCTTTCCAACTGATTCTGAGGAGAAGAAAGTATCTCTGAACTGTCAAGCTCGTGGAAATCCTACTCCCACATACAGGTGCCTACTTCAGAATTTTTTTTTTTTAATTTTCATATTAGCAGCTGCAATCCCACTCTGAGAGTCATTGTGCTTTGGAGAGCATAACAGAAACAGCTCTGTGACACAAATGGCTTTCATGATTGAATGCTTTTTCTGCTTCTGCATAAGCAAGAAGGATAAGTGGTAGCGAATAAAGACAAAGGGATATGTGAATTTTCAAATTCTTTGTGCATTGTATCTATTCATGTGGAGGGACTTCTTTTGTCCAGTTTTTTGGCTTGTGTCTGTGACAGTTGAAAAGATCGAAATCTTTGATTTTTTTAAAGCATATATAAGGCTATGAAATAATCTCCCATTTTATAAGGAAAGCGGTAAAGAACAGGTACACTAAATTACATGACTACGCAATAAATGATTCCACGGGTGAGCCAAATCTGCGGTCCTTTCATTCACAAGTCTGACATTTTATTCCTTTGCAACCATTGCCTGTTGCCTATTTTTCCACACAGACTGTTATGCCACAGTTATCTACTGTACAGATGTGCTATGACACACCTGTGAGTCTGAGAGTTCAGATTATTAATGGTGCCCACATACAGGTGGAAACAATATGTTGCAGTCACCTTATCTACTTGCTATATCTGACTCTGCTCATATTTTATACAAATTACAAGTGATATAGGAGGGCTGGGGGCACATACAGTTGATTATTCTATCCATACACCCTTTATCTTTTCTCATAGAGTAATTATTCACTTACAAAGGGAACACAAGGACTCTTATCATTGTGTTTTGTCATAGGTGACAATCATCAACTCTGAATTTTATTTTTTACTTCTTATACTTATCTCACTTGTAGATTCTTTAACATTTTGAATGAACTCTCCTTAGACTTCGTTCAATCACAAAACTTGCATTACTACAGTTGGAAGAAATTCAGGGGCACTACCATCTTTAGATATCCCCATCACAGCAGCACTGAATCTGCCTCTTTGTAACAGATGTGAGTCGTTAAATGGATCTGATGCATGGCACTGCCTCTCCAAAGAGCACCGGCATGACTAAGACATGTAACATGGTATTTGTAATGAGTGGCCGGAAATTCTTCAAACTGGAGTTGTATGAACTCCTCACCTTGTGGGATGAAAGCTGTGTTGCATTTGTCCTTCTTGGCATTCCCTGTGCAATTTCTATCACATACTGTTGCTTTCTTGATTCAGAAAAAGAAAGAAGTTCAACAAAGCCATGTGCAAGGTCCTGCACATGGGTTGAGACAATCCCAAGCACAAATACAGGCTGGGTGGAGAATAGATTGAAAGTAGCCCTGATGAGAAGGTTTTGGGGGTGTCAGTAGATGAAAAACTGAACATGAGCTGGCAATGTGCACTTGCCAGCTTGTATCCTGGGCTGCATCAAGAGGAGCGTGGCCAGTTGAGGGAGGTGATTCTGCTCCTCTACTCTGCTCTTGTGAGGCCCCACCTGGAGTACTGCATTCAGTTCTTGGCCTCTCAACGCAAGGACATTGAGTTCTTGGAGTGAGTCCAGAGGAGGGCCACAAAGATGGTCAGAGGGCTGGAGCACCTCCCCTAGGAGGACAGGCTGAGAGAATTGGGGTTGTTCAGCCTGGAGAAAAGAAGGCTCTGGGGGGACCTTATAGCAGCCTTCCAGTACCTGAAGGGGGCCTACAGGAGAGATGGGGAGGGACTTTTTACAAGGGCATGTAGCAACAGGATGAGAAGTGATGGATTAAAATTGGAAGAGAACAGATTTGGACTAGATATTAGGAAGAAATTATTTCCTGTGAGTGTGGTGAGGCACTGGAACAGGTTGCCCAGAGAAGCTGTGGATGCCCCATTCCTGTAAGTGTTCAAGGCCAGGCTGGATGAGGCTTTGAGCAACCTTATCTAGTGGAAGGTATCCTTCTCCATGGCAGGGTGTTGGAACTCGATGATCTCTAAGGTCCCTTCCAACCCAAACAATTCTATGATACTATGATTCTATGAAAATTTTATTAGTTCTATATACCATCAAAGTGCCATAAGTCCATTAAACATAGCATGCGACCATGGAGAAAATGCACAGATTCCCACCAAAAGAGAAGAACCCTATGTTCAGCCCTCCTAGGCAACCTCTTTATTCTTGTGGATATTTTCTCTTCGGACAACCTATGTAATCTCCTTTCTTTCTTGGTCCAACCGTTTTTTTTTTTTTTTTTTTTGCATTTTCCCGGTGGAATTCAATCAACAAATACAGACTTTCAGCATATTTTAAAGGGAGGCTACAAAGAGGACAGAGGCTCTCTCTTCACAAAGTGCCACATGGAGAAGACAAGGGGCAACAGATACGAGAGAGGTTTCATACAATGGAGGTTTCATCTCAATATAAGAAATACAGTTTTTACTGTGAGAACAATCATTCACTGGAACAACCTCCTCAGGGCCATGGCAGAGGCCCCATCACTGGAGGTTTTCAATATGCAATTCAACAAGGTGATAAATAATATCATCTGGGCTCCCTTTCCCATGAAGGTTGGACCACAAGCTCCCTTCCAACTTGGGCTGTTTTATGATTTTGCGATATCTGTTCCTTCAGTTCTCCAGAGATAATTAGTGTCAGCAGCCTCATAAACAAACTTGCCCGACTGCTGTTCATGCAAGCAAAGCTTTGACCCAAAAGGTCAAATTCTAACAACACAGTTTAACTTCTCCTCTTTCTGTTGCTGCCAGTTTTCTATACAGCATTTGCTAAACACACTACCATTCATGGGAAGGGAAAAGAGATATAAATTACTTTGTGAGGAATATACTGGTCTCCAGGGCAGGTACAGAGGTAATTTAGCCTCAAATAAAAGCTATAAACAGACAAAGGTTTGTTGCTTGTCACTCCCCAACCTCTGGCATATGAAATAATGAGGAAAAGGGATATTTCCCTGTCACCAACAACACTGTCCTATTACCCTATTAAGAAGATGAACAGAGGGCAAGAGCACTTCCCATATGAGGACAGGCTGAGAGAGTTGGCATTGCTGAGACTGGAGAAGAAAAGGCTCCAGGGAGACCTTGGAGTAGCCTTCCACTACCTGAAGGGGCTACAGGAGAGATGGGGACTCTTTATCAAAGAGCATAGGGATAGGATGAGGGGTAACGGTTATAAGCTGAAAGAGAGTAGGTTTATATTAGATGTGAGGACAGAATTTTCCACTGTGAGGGTGATGAGACACTGGAACAAGTTGCCCATAGAAGCTGTGGATGCCCCATCCCTAGAGATGTTCAAAGCCAGGTTGGATGATGCTTTGAGCAATCTGATATAATGGCAGGGGGGTTGGAACTCAGCGATCTTTAAGGTCCCTTCCAATCCAAACCATTCTATGATTCCATGATTCTGTAATTCTACCTAAAAGCATAGGACAACAGAGATCTTTATTTACACTGGCTCTGAGGGCCATGCTGCTAAGAAATATTTTCAGCCAAAAACAAAGCACAGTACAATTTTTTTAAAACTAAAAAAAAGCTATATTTAAATAACACTTAAATAACACTGAAAAAACACTTAAATAACACTTAAATAACACTGAAAAATTCCAAAATAGTCTCTCTCAGTTTAATTCATTTCCTTAGTCTGTGTGACTTATGACACAGTGTTCATAACCTGTTTACAAAGGTTTTTTTTGCTAAGTAATTACTTCATGTTAACAGAATGGAGAATGATCATATCATTTCAGATTTTCTTCTCCCTTGCAAAGAGCTTTTTCCCCTTGTTCAAGCTCTACCCTGAAATAACATTTTTTATTTTCTTGAGTTCCAGTGTTCCAGTCATTAAGGTATCTAGATGCATTGATTTAAGGAATAACTCTTTGAGATAAACTGATTCCATTTGCTCAGCATTTCTGCAAATCATACCTTAGTGTCACAAGTCAGGGCCCGTACAATGAAGAACATAACTGAGATACCTTCAATGAAGGATATAGACATTCACAAGCTTCCTGTGGGAACTCACAGGTCACCAGTTTTGCTGAGTTAAAGGCAGATGCAGAATTCCTTGAAATGCTGTTTCACCACACTACTTTCACTGCTTGTGAATCACGACATTTCCTATTTTACTTATGACACAGATAAGCTGGTGAGAAATTTATCAGTGTCATTTCCTGACAGAAAAGGCAGTTGAAAAAAAATTTAAAATTACTTTCTTTCTGCTTAAGTCAAATTAAAATATTTTCAAGTATTATCTGCCACTTGTCTTCAAGAAAAAATGTAGTTGACTTTCCCTCTTATCTTGTTACCTTTTAAGTTTTATATTTGGTTTTCTGTCCCCGCCGATCAGTCAGGGTACCTAGAAGAAAACATGTCACACAATTCAGTGTTGCTTTTCCTCTAATGTGCTTAGATTATATGAGGTGCATAAAATTCAGGATAAACTCAAAGATATATAGGTAGCCATCAAGATCCAAAGATTTGAGGTAGCATTCCAAAAACATATTTTTTCATTAAATTTAACTGAAAATTAAACTAACTGACTAAAGCTTATTAAAGCAAACTCAATTTTGTGTCATTTCCTGTCTGGAAATGCTAAACCAGGTAATTTTGACTTATTCCATATCTAAATCTCCCATTATTTTTGGATCAATTAATTTTGCACTTTTATTTCATAAATATATTAATATATATATTTAAAACTTCTTTATTATTTCATTTAAAATCTTAAATCTTTATAAATTGTTCAAGATGAAAACTTCCTCTTATTTTTAGCTCTGCTGTATATGAATCTCTTTAGAGACATTTCCCTAATATCTTTTGCAATGTAAAGATATTTTCAACAGTGTTTCATTTCTTACATGAAATGAAGCAGAGTTCCTCTGTGGTGAAAAACCCGATCATGAAAAAAATAGGCAAACAATAGTTTCATAATTCATCTTAATTCTGGAAATTCTGACCTTTGGATTAAGAGCTACTTCAACCGAACTCTGCTATCTGTACCTCATTCACCATGAATGTTAACAAGATAGGGTGAACTGATAGTCATTTTGCTTCATTAAATTTGCCTCTGGAGTCTAGATGTTGCCAAGTTCTTCCAGTCTTTGTTGAACTCTACAAAGCTTGGAAGTGCCTGGCAGTTTCCTGAGGCAACTTTGAAATTGCAGAATGACTGTGAACTAGCAATGAAGGAAACACCTGTGCATCATAATAGTTGTGCCATACCTGTTTACGTTGCTTATCTCTTCTTTGAATTTTTAACAATATTGTACCCCCCTCAGAGGTTATTCCAAAGTGATGGAGTCTATTAATCTACCACACAAAATCTTTTCTCTTGTAGCAGTGGAATATAACAGGGTTTGTTGTTTCAGTCTTTGGAGATGAAGACGTGATGCTTTTTGGCAGAGAATACCCAGACGAAAAGAAAAAAAAAAACAAAAAAAACACAACCCCCAACCCCACTCTCATAGCAGAAAAAATCTGAGACTTAGGTTACTTCTGAAATCTCAGAAAAATAAGTGTTTATTTGGAAATTATTCAATGCTTTGGCTCAGGTGTGATACTTTCCAATATGTTTCCTGCATCCTGGCTTTTTCACCTTATCTTCACTCCCATCCTTGTCTTTACTGTTCAGGCTTTTCATTTCACTCCCAAACGCCTCTAAAACTTAATATTCCTTCTGCCAATCCTCATTTGATCTGAGCTTCCATTTACCTGGTAGCTGCTAGACTTTACCCTTGACCAGCCACTCTCCTGTCCAAGTCATCTCTGAATTTTGTGTTTACTGATCCAGCTGATATTATTTTGCCTTTGTCCATTGACAACATCCTTTGTTTCACAACAGTCTACGTACACTGGTCTACCTCCCTGTTCTTCACAGGTCCTTCTCTTCTGTTTTATGTATTTAAATCAGGTTTCTCTATTTATTGGGCCCAGAAGATCAAATGCTAAAAGAATAGAAAAGAAAAGTTCCTTTCTCTCATGCCATGCAGACTCAGCTCTATGAAGTTGTTAAGCTCATCTGGGCCTAAGGCTTTAATGATAAAACATGAATTGAAACTTTGATTATGATAAGAAGGGTGAAAGTCCCATTTTTGACAGAAAGGATGCATCTACTATACAGGTTTCATCTCACAAGTGTTTGTAGACAGCAGTTTTTTTGGGGGAAAATAAAAAGAAAAAAAAAAAAGATGTTACTAATTTGATTCAGCATAGGCAGAACAAAGGATACACTTTCTCTTCAGAGGTTGAAGATCTGATTTTACTTCCGTTTTTTGCAGAAAAATTTAGCTTTTGTCAGGCATGTGTTCTGGAACAACTCCATCCAAAGCTTTGCCAAAATCATGGGTTGCTGCACAGCCTGTCTTTGAGTAGCTGTCCTCTTTCTAAAAACTGGGGCTGTCAGGTTCATATATTAAGCTTGATGCCTTTCTTTGGCCACTAAATGCTCAAGGAGTTTCTTTCTTTTTTCCTAAGATGGCTTCGAAATGGAACTGAAATTGACATTGAAAGTGATTATCGCTACAGTTTAATAGAAGGAAGTTTGATCATCAACAACCCCAGTGAAATGAAGGATTCTGGACAGTATCAGTGTTTAACCACCAACATGTTTGGCAGTATTTTAAGCAGAGAGGCTGTTCTTCAGTTTGCATGTGAGTAACAATTTTTTTAACATCGATGAATCAGATCTTTACATTGCTTGATAATGCTCTAAATTGTAATTTTAATACATTATACATGTTACACTGTCCACTGACTTTATTGGGCTAGGATCTCAGAATTAGAAATAAAATGCTTAGGGGGAAAGAATGGTTCTCTGTTGACTTTTTACTTTTAAAATAGAACCAACTATCAGGCAAAATAACTCTAGGACATGATCCCAAACTCTATCTTTTAATGATGTACTGGAATACTCCACAACAATATATTTCAGTCATTCCTAGTTTCCTGAAACATGTACCATTTTGCCACACTCTCTGAGAGGGAGAGAAAGAACTGTAAGCTTAGGAAGAGAGTGGGATAAACTGGCTAAGTATCGGTAGGATAGTCTGCACCTACAACTATGTGTGTGTGAACATAGTTGAGTATGCATGTATGCATATAAATATATATGTTTTATGTCTATGTTTATGCATACATATAATGCATACATTCTTACATTATGAGACTGAGTTTTTTTGTAGTTGTTAATGGAAACTGAAAATGTCATAGCTTTTGAAATCATTCACTACAACATACTTTCTAAAAGCTATCAACAATTCATAATCCCAAGCAAATGCTATGGCCTATCTATAGCATACTCTTTTTCAAACATACTATCAGGAAAAATAGGCCCAGAATTTCAGATGTTCTACCCCAACCCTGACTTCCCTTCAGCACTTTACAGGAAGGCAAACAATGCCATTTTAGTGCTTTGTCTAGGTAAATCCTACCCTGCAGGGTTTTTAAGAGGCAGGGATACAAAAAGAACTCCATTCTCATTTCTCAGATACTGCTGAAAATAGGACATCAAAATGAAACATGAGGTGGGGAGGCAGATCTTCATGTAGCCACACCTGGAAAACAGCAGGATTAAGGACAAGTTGCCTATCTGTAGGTCTACTAACATACCTGGTGATGTGGGGAACTTAGCAGAGATAATGTGGGGTCTGAAATTCTTTCTTCATCCACCCCTCAGAGAGGGGTGTCAAACATCTCAAATCTATAGCTTTAGTCTTATCTGCTTCAGATTCTGTCAAGATACTTGTTAGCAAGATCATGGCACTGTCCACCTATTTCTGAGCTGGGAGCAATACTGACATTTGTCAAAGTGTCTTCATGCCAGGGCAGTATGTTTAAAACTCTAAACATCACAACAGTGGTCTTATCACAGTATTGTTTGACCTCAGTCTTAAACATAGGTCTGAGAAAATTCTGATACATTTTATATTTTCGACAAGAAAACTGTCATAATAACTTGGCTAGAGAACTTGACAACTGGTAAATATAGATAGTTCCAGGGCTCTGAACCTCAGATTTCTGTTCCCATTTCAGGAGCATTGCTAATAGGTGGCCATTTGACCTCCAGATGAAAAAAAATACAGAGGAGGTGAGAGCTAGAGCTCAAACAACAGAAGGCCTCTGAGTTTCAGTAGCTACATCCACAGTTCATTCAGAACCCTTATGTACTTTCAGTTATAATATTAGCTCTGCCAATAAAACAAATTTAGATAAGGTTGTAAAAAAAAGAATAAGAAAGAAGAGATTGAGTTTGGTGGATTTATTTTTATTGGATTTTTAAATTATTATTAGCCTGCACACCTGCTTTTGCAGGTATCAAAGTTGTTATACTACAATGGCTTGAATGTGATTTCTGTTCATTAAAGTATTTACTTGGGAATTGTAATGAAGTTTCTCAGGCAAGGTTAATGGAGGAATGCTATCTGGAAGAGCTGAGGTGTAGTAAACAATACTGCAGAACTTGCAAGGGAGAAGAGGCTGTTATAAACACATAGAAATATTTAAAAAGGAGAGAGAGTCATAACTGCTCAAAGTTCTTTTAGGAATTTGTGACCAACACCTTCATAAGATCAATTTCAAGTTCAATGTGTACTTGTAGTTCACCTTCTTTGTAGCATAACACTCTTCTGATCTTGATTTAATGCTTTTTCAAATCCCTGATCTTGAATGCCTGATGTGTACCTGTTGAAACAATATTTGCATCATACAGCAGCTCACCGTACGAATTGGTGTCACCATAGTGTAAAGTCATAGCAACCTATCAGAAACTTAGATCACAGAAATGTTTTAGTAAATCATATCCAAAGTAAATTGAAAACAAATATTTTCATTTTGGTTTCAGCTTTAAAATATCTAAAACACTGCCTTCAATTTTGACCAGAAAATTCAGATAAATTTTCTTGAGCAAAGAATGGGATACTTTCATCACGATACCTTGAGTGATATAAAGTTTACATTGGTTCCCAAAGCCCTAATACTCTTTATTTCCTTTAGGAAACTGAAATTTCTTTTCAGACGCTTAAGGGGAAGATCTTTACTTTACAGTGTGAAGGATGGTTTTATGATTTAAAACTTCATATTTTGGAGACCTCTTACTTCATATCTAGAAAAACTTCTGTAGTGTAATCACAAACTTTCTGAAATAAATTAGGAAATTTTCCATACTAAGATATTTTAACCAAGTAATATATAACATCTCATTTATTAATAACTCTTTTCTTGCATTTAAATTAATTAATTACCTGAAAATAACCTTGGGTGAGGTAGTATAAAATTAAATGGTCTTTTGATTAGGCTATGTAACTCTTTTATGCATTTAAATTCATTAATTACCTGAAAATAACCTTGGGTGAGGTAGTATAAAATTAAATGGTCTTTTGATTAGGCTATGTTCATTAAGTAATTAGCACTGAGCTCTAAAGTATTATATGGATAGGTAGAGATGGACTAGACAAAAAATAGCTTACCTTACCCTGAAATAAATATAAAAATTTTAAAAATGTCATGCTTGTGATGAAATACTGTAAGATAAAATTTCGTTACAGTTGAAGTAGGACATTGTGTAATACTGCTTGTTAACAGCAGGTTTGCATATCTCCAGCTATTTTCAGTGAGACTGAAAGTAAAGCATTGAGAAAGATTTTTGTAAGGAAAGGTGCTAACCTTAAAGTAATTAAGGTAATTGGGTACCTGCAATTTTACTGGACTCTAACGGCTTGAAGAATAATTTATGGTGCAAAGGATAAACCCAGGCAGTTCTGGTTATGAGATACAGAGCTACGTATAATGGCATTCAGTTTCCCTTTTTCACTAAAAGCCATGTGTTCCAGAAGCTTAGAAACTTACAACTTTCACAGAAGACTTTTAAAAATTAAGTTAATGGAGTTACTTAAATGAATGGTTTGTACTGTTGTGGAAAATAGTTACTTTTTTTCAGCTTGAAGAGATGTTCTTCTAATTAAAGAGGGAAATAGCATACAGCTCGAAAGGAAGCAACAGCGTTCCTTAAACACGGTCTTTGACACTGGCTTACAGGACAAAGCACGTTCTGCAATGTCCCTATGCAAAGTATCATGAAATTTGGAAAAAAGAAAGCATGTTTATTGCATTGGCTCTTAGTTTTCTCACAATTGCATAGCCAAAAGCCCAGTTGCTATGGTTATTATCATGTAGTTCAGCACTGGTGATGCATTACAAATATATATGTTTATGTACTATATCGTTTGCATATGTGTGCATAATTAAAATAGGACTTTAAAATACCTAAATGATGACTTTGGATTTGAGAAAGATATAAAATAAACATTATTTTATACATGTTTAGAGATAAAATATTTGAAATAGCCTCCTTTTTATGGAGCAAAGTGGAAAAACCTGTTATGTACAGTTAAAGGTCTGCTCGAAATTGAAAATGATCATATCAAATACTAATGAAGATGTAAACACAGAAAAAGTTTTCCTCTTTTTTTCTCTTCTTTGCATTTTCCTATGATCTCTCGTGCCCAAAGTCATGCTGGTTTATGTTATTTTAAGAAAGTAAGCAAAAAAAAAGAAAAAAAAAAGAGAAAAAAGCCCCATGTTGTAACAGAAATGAAGGAGAAATATATTTTTCAATAAAAGCAGATATTTGCCTCTTTTGTCTTCAATAAAATTTTATTTAAAAAAAAATGGTGAAAAAAAGCCCAAAGATAACACTCATACAATGCCAAGCAAAGCAGAATTCTTGATCACAAAAATTGGATGTTTAAAGACACATTTCAGAAGTTTGCTCATAGCACGTAGTTAAGATAAAAAGCTATCAGTTTGCTACAGCTTCAAATGTCATTTATACTTCACAACCACAAGGAATAGTTCTTACACAAAGTATATTGTTTTCTTAACAAGATTCTAATCAGTTCATTAAAGGAGCATTAGAGGAACAATTACTGAATTCCTTTAGCCCATCTTAACGTTAATGAATTTTGTAGTTCTGGTTGTGGCTAGCTCTATGGAAGAGTTATTCAAATCCCAAACATGTCTTTAAAGTTTCTGCAGTCAATGGAAATAGAAAACAGAAAGACAGTTATTCTACCTTAAGTTTTTACTGCATTAAGAAAAAATGTGTATATGTGAAGGTTAGAGCCAAATAAAGCAGCCATAGCAAACTTATGGTTGCTGCAAGCAGAAACGCAACTTTGTTGAACACCTAGTAATTTTAAAGAAGTGTGTAACATCAAAAATGTTTCGAGGATATGAAGCTTAATAAAAAAATGTAAAAGTTTTATGAAGTAACTTACCCACTAAGCACACATACGTTGTTAGATAGCTTCAGTTTGGTCTCTTATCTCCTCTCATTTCTGTTGGTAGAAATTTGTGTAACCTGTAAGAGAGGATTTTAAAAATTAAACTTCTGAATGCTGGCTACTTTCAGCATCTGTACATGAGCTAAAAAAAAAAAAAAAAAAAAAAAAAAAAAGAAAAAAAAAGAATAAATGTCTTGAACCTGATGGGAAATTGAAAAAAAAAAAAAAAAACCAAAAAGAGATTCCAAATTGACTAGATCTATCTGCCTTGCTGTACAACAGTTTCATGTTTTTGTGCTGAGTTCCACAGCCTCTCTTGGGAACAGTGTGCTACAACTTTGGCTACAACACTGTATGTATTTTGTGCTAACCTTTGCCATGTGTACAATCTCGGTATTCCATTAGGTCACAAAACAAAATTGCTTTTCTCTATCTGTGGATTGTTCAACTTTTCACAAACCTACCATATCTGTGATATTTACAGCCTGGGCTAAAAAAAAGTAGAGAAGCAGTAGGGAAAAATAGCTTCTCACCTGTCATTTATGGAACTCCTCATTGCAATTTTATTAGTCTCATTGTTACTGACTTCTTTGTAGCATTTTTCATTCTTTTTTTTCCTATTAAATCTATTTTCTCATTTAATCTACAGAGAAGGGTAGTGATTAGATAAAATTTAAATGTCCTTTTCCAATTGATGAACTACAATAGCTGTCCAGTGATGTACAGAATAAGAAGTCAGCCATGATGCAGACGTATGAATCAATAGTTTTCTGGGGAGACAGCCTGTGTACTGCCCATTCCATCACAGCACACTTCTGACAGCCTGTTACCGAGTTCACCTCCTAAGAAGTGAGCTTAATGAGCCATGTTTTCTTTCTTGCCATCATGCTCCCTGGACATCTTGCTGGGTTTACTCCATAATATCCTAATATTAATTTGCAAAGAGCTGATTTAATTACAACCCTCTAGACATGAGAAAAACCTTGATTTCTCATGTTAATTCCAGAATATGCAATGTAACAAAATGTTTGATCGCATTACAATATCAGCATTTTCTTTTAAACTATACAAAGTTAAACAGTATTAAACACTATAAAGGAAAGATGGGAACAAGCTGAAGTGAGAAAATAAATCAGAATGCAACTAGTTATGACTTCATTTCTAAAAATGTCCTTGATCATCCAGTAATGCAACCGAAGTTGGGCATTGCTTTATTCTGAAACCATCACAGCAATGTGAAGAATTGGCTAAGAGCAGCTACAGCTACAACAGTGATTTACAGTATAAAACTTCTGGATTTTTTTCTGCATAATTTCAAGTTGCTGCTTTTAGGGAATACATGCTTAAGATACACCTGCAAACTGGGTGTACATGACAGAAAAAGCTAATTGTATATAGGACAGGTTGCATTTTATTCATAAATAGTTTTTCAATTGAATAATATAATTCAGTGAACCTGTGATTAATATGAATTTGTGTCACACTCCACAAGTACTTTCAGGTAAATGAAGACTGAGGAACTTGTGTTGTCATACTGAAGGAAAGGATCTAACTTCTAGTTCAGACGTGGAGGCACTGTTTTCCACCTTTTCTTTTTTTTTTTTTTTTTTTTTTTTTGTGCAAAGTGGTACAATTTCACAAGGAAAGATTGTGAGATCTTTTTTACAAAGTGAGATTTCAAGGCTAAGGTTTTCAGTGACTGGAGGAATTGGACCAAATTCCAAGGTCACATTTTCCCCCAGAAATGTTCAAACCACTTGCACGTATCTACTTTGTAATTCTTCCTTTCTTTTGTTAAGAGAATCAGAAAGCATTTTAAGCTGAAATATACGTATTTTTCATACAAAAAAATGTGAAAAAACAAATTGAGTCAAATTAGAACTTTTTGTTTAATTTCAACTTTGGAAAATCAAGTTACTTCAATTTTAGCTGTACTGATACTTTGTTGTTTGTAGAAACAGCTCATACAGCTACGTTCAATGGTGCAAGATGCTAAGAAGTTTGTCCCCAGTATAAAAAATTATTTAATCTTAAAATATTTGCATAATCTTTTTGAAGTTGATGGAATGACGTACATGCCTAAAATTCAGCATATGCTTAAACTCTTTGTTGTGTTAAACATGAGAATTTATAAAGGAAGGGTTGAAACAGTCTGTACGGATTTGTTACTATAGTGTCATAATGACAGACACATAATAGGTTTAATTAAGGCTTCTGCCATTCATTTCTTGATCTTTCCCTTCTTAAAGTGAATAAATAGCTTAGAATAATAAACTTCATGCCTTAAAAAGAGCAGAACCCGTTACAAGTACTTTTATCCAGCAGTTTTCAAAGAAGCTTTCCTGTTGGAAAAGAGAGATGCAGGTTCATCACTGGGGCTATGGTGAATCTTTGATGAAAATCTGCCTTTGACCTTGCTTTACATAGGTGAATCTTTTATCCAAGTCTGAAAGCAAGTCTGGGCAAAAAAATAAAATCAACAGGTCACCTAAAACTATGAAGACAGCATCCACTCTTTCTGACAAGGATGGCAAATTGAATGAATATTTATCTGTTGTTCAAATTTCCCAATAGATCGTTAATGAGTAGTGCCAGACAGTAAACCTTGTGGGAGTTCACCAGTATTCAGGAGTGATATCCACTGGAAGCTTCAGGAGAGAAAAATACATGCCTTTTCTCCTGGAACTCCACTCACACAAAGCATGCAGCATGTCCTCAGAAATGGTCTCTGACCTTATCTACAGTGACTTGTCTATAACAGCATAAGACCAGCTAAGAGCTCTGGTAGACTTGCTGTATGTATTTCTGTCCCTTTAGTTCTGCTTTTGAAGCTGTCTGAGAATTGCAGTAAGTTTCTATTTTTCCATTGCTGCACGAGTATTAATGCCCCTGCATTAGATCACTTAAAAGAGCAGAGGAAACCAAATTCTTTCCTATCTACCAAAGCAAATGCTTTCTTTCCTCGAAGACAAGAGGAGGACAGAGAAAATTCTCTTTTATCTTCTCCCTGCTGCCTTGAATCAGGAATCCAAAGGGGGTTCTGTGTCTGTGCTAGTAAATATAACATACCTTAGAACTGAGAACAAATCATATGGAAATGTCTACATCCATACTTCTAAACTCTTTTATCTTCCAGGACACAGGACTTCTAAACTGTCTGTTGGGAATAGCCCCTAGTCACTCCTTCTTACACCCAAAATGTGTCAAGAATTGTCTTGGAGAAGGCTGTGGTCCTACCAAAGAATCCCATGGACACTTCTAACACTGTGACAGTGTCCATGACAAAAGTCCCATGCAGGAGAGTATTGACACTTTTCACTATACTAGTAGAGAAGAAGTCTGGGTATCTTGAATCAAGAGTCTTAACTATACTAGGGGAAATACATACACTACATCTTAAATATATGAATCAGCTATGTCACAGTTATATGAAATAATGTAATTTTATGTTTTTTACCATGTGAAGAAATTTATGAAAATATTTAATGCTGAAAAGCACTAAAAAAAGCTACTCAAATTTTGGTCTAGTCTGTGTTCATCCTTTAATTCTCAGTCTGTATCTTGATGTCTCAGTTATAAAATACTTGGAACAGACATCTTAAGATAGAGACTAAGCCTGAAGAATCCCAGCTACACGTGAAGTCTTTCTGTAGGGTGACACTAAGGAACATGAGAAGACCCTACTAACCATCACTGTGTTCTAGATATATTCTGTAAGGCAAAAATATTAGACTTTCCTTGTTTCCCTGAAAGAAACTGGATACTCAACATGTGTCCTCACAAAAAACTAACTCATTCCTTCACTTAATCCATTTGACTTTTCTGTGGTGAAATCACACATCACCTCATCCTGGAGAGGGGCATTTTGGCAAAGCTGAAAGCCAAAACTCAGGAAGCCCTGAGTTACTGCTTTGCAACTCAGAAGTGCTTATTCTTTTGCATGGTAGTATTAGAGTGAAGGCAGTTTGAAAACCTTAGGTCAGATCCCTAATTAGGGATTAAACATCAATAGAGTGTTAATTTGATTCTCACGATAATAAATTACTAGATTCGGAAATGGGTATTCATTCCGGACGTACTCCATTGGACAACATTTATTATCTCTTTCCATTTAAATTGTACATAAGCATAGCTTCGCCCTCATTGATCCTCATGTCCATCAAACACCAAAAATGTTATGACTATTTCAAAATATTCAAATGGAAATGAGATTTATTAATCTCATCAAGTTCATTTAATGCTACAAGTTTTGATGCCACAAAAAAGTATTCTGAGGTTTAAGTTCCACTCAGTCTTTAGCTCTGAAAACATCCTTTAAACAACATATTTTGTATTTTGTGTTCTGTGGAAGCATTAAAAGAGATCGGTCATGTAGGGAGATGTAGCTTGAAATGTAATTACAGCAATCATTTAAAGATGCATAGTACACCTACTTACTTCTCTTTTTAGCACCGGCATTTCTCTGCAAGACTAGAAAGCTGATGTTTAACCTGCCTACAACCTACTTACCTACCTTTCACAATATAATTTATCACACTAATGAACCATTAGTCTTGGCATTTAAATATAGAAGACAATAATTAGGAATAGCATTATTAAATAGGTGAAATTTTAAAAGGCTGGAGGAGAATTCCATGCCAAGACCGGGTAACACTTTCCAAATTTCCTTTGCAAGTTCTACCTCAGATTGACTTTTGGCAACTATGTCATGTCTCTACTTACAGCCTTCCACGTGTTGCAGATTGTGGTGATCAGTACTCTACCTTCTTTCAAATTAAAGGTGTACTTTTACTTGAAATTTCTTGCATGGTATTTGTAGTGCCACCATGGCTTTCCTGCCCTCACTATGCTCCCTCCATCATCCTGACACCGCTGTATTGTGTCTTTCCTGAGAAGCAGATCAGGCTCCTAATCTGGTTGAGAAATAAACTTCCCTGACAGGTTATTCTTCTGTTCATAAACACAGGTGCACTGGTATTTCTGACAGCACAAGAGAGTGCAAGAGAAGTGGACAAGGCATTTAAGATGACCTACTCAGGAACAGCACTGAATATAAAAGCAGTGAAGTCACTTTTGATAATAATTTTGGAGCTTGGGGGCTGAACTTGTAGGTAAGAGTTGAGTTCTAGCTGAGTTAATAACAATGTGGAGGAGGTATTAAGTTTAAAAAAAGCCTACAACGACTGAAGGCAATTGAGCATCAAAGAAAACAACATCTGGAAGGTTGTGAAACATATGGATAAAGTGAGAATTAGCTGAAGTCAAGCTGAGTTAGACTGACAAAGGAAATTAAAAGAAATACAGATAAGCTTTTTAGCTAGCTTAATAAAAATTAATAAGAAAAGATGATGGAATGGAATGAAAGTTAATCTACACATGACCCAAAATTCTGTGATTACTTTTCTTTGGTTTTCCCTAAGGACAGAATAGCTTATACAGCTGATTCCATATGAAGCATGAGACACCAGAAACAGAAACATATGTTTTCAGTTTGGGGATGGGAGAAGACAAGAATGGTAAAAGTAAATCCACACTTGAAATGTACTAGTTGATGAGAGCTGAGGCTCCTACAACATCCATTAGTTCTATTAATAAAGTTTAGTATTTCAGTGATATAACTTCAAAAAAATGTTTAATTCCAGGGTCAATTTTTCCTTTATTCTTCTTGATATTTTCACTAGTGTTCAGAACACAATTACAAAATTAATAGAGCTATCTTATGCTACAAAGATGGGAAGTATTGTCAACATAGGTGTTGTATTCTCAACTGTAATAATTATACATTTTATTTGTACCATTTTACACTCAAAGTCATGAACAGGGTAATACCACTGTTGCATAACATTTCTTGCAATTTTGCATAACATTTCTTGTAATTATTTTCAGGGTAAAATCAAAACAAGCTCCAAGAATATTTTCTCACCAATGATGATGGTAGCATCAAAAGTATCCTCTGATGACCACCATGTCATGATAATGTCAAGTCCCCAAACATGATAGGTTTCAATTCAGTGAGATTGGGTAGCTGTATTATGTCTGTACACCAGGACCCAGAAGTTCATAATTTCTTCTGTACTAGTTTTAAAAGTCAGATATCAGAAGTTGGTTTCATAGAATATGGTACATATATAAAAAGGAGCAAATCCTCTCTATAAAACATGTTGTAACCTGTCTCCACATGCAAACACACACACACAGCTAAACAATAAAAAAAAAACAACCCAAAACAAACCCTGTAATTAGGTTTCAGACCTACATCTCATCAAGCATGGAAATATGTAAAAGTGCCTTCAGGACTCTATAAATATGTAAATCTTGGGCCCACTCACCTGCCCACTCCGTACACCACACTAATTAAAAGACAATGCAGTAAGTCAGAAAATTGCATGCTGTGTATCTAAGTACACATTAAATATTACACTGAATTTTATTAGAATTGCAAGGTCAAATATCCAAGGTAGGGGATGAGGGATTTATCATTTTCTATGCAATCTGAACTTCGGCTTGCATGCAGTAGTACTAGAATATAGTTTTGTCACACAGTCTTTTTTTTTTTTTTTTTTTTTTTTTTTTTTTTATATTAGATCCCCTAAACTCTTTCAGGTCACAGAAAAATTACTGCTTACTTACTGAACAGTGTTCTATTTCCTATTGTTCAGTGTACAGTCCCCCACTTTCATTAATTCAGACTATTCAAAACTTACTCTGAAGACAAAATTAATTTCTTCGGAAGCTTTTTAACGGTGCTCATCATTACAGCATCCAAGTACTTAATAAACATTAATACATTTATTTTTACAATGTCCCTGTAAAGTGAGTAGTTATTACTATCTCCTTTTTATAAATTGAAAACTAAGACCTGAGAGATCAATGTAAAATATCCAGTAATTTGAGGAGCTGCATGTGAGCTCATGAAGAGCTGCTTTTCCCAAATGCTTAGCAGAGGCAGAACTGACCACTTTCCTATTCATCACCTTGACCAATCTTTTTCTCAGCCTTTGTATCAGTTATATTTCAATCCTGGATCTAGTTTCTGATCTCTCTCTTACCGTCAATTAGGCCTCTGATCCCATTTGTGGTTTCCCAGCTTACTGAAAGCAGCTGTTTGACTAAAATGTTAGTAGTGTCATTCTAGCTTCTCTTTTAGTCTCCTTGTGTTCATTTTGTTTCATTGCCTGCATGAAATGTTTCCCACTTCTAGACTCCCAAGGTCAGTTTCCACCCCTCTCCTTATTCAGTACTGCCTATGGCACAATTTTTCCATCCATAACCTTTTGCATCTTTAAGATGGTAAATATGTATTTAGGTATTTTTTAACTAAAAATGAGAGAAACTTAAACAGGATCATCTAATAGAAATTGTTGGCCATCTTAATCACAGTAGGTGCTACCTATTGTGCTTATAATAATTGATTGATTTCTTGACAGTACAAATATCCATTGGCAGAATGGATTTTTTTTTTTAATTATTAGAAAAATTCAATCTATCTTCAGGCTAAATAACTTAAATTGCTACTCCATTATCTTCCATAAGGAAAATGGGTCAAAGTTTGGAATGGAAAATGAGTTGAGTAGGAAGTTCCACTGATAATTCATTAGCTGGTACTTTCCCTTTTAAATTATTAAATCATTATTGCAGAGCACACAGTAATGAAGCGAGTGCTCCTTGGATAAATTTCTGCCTGGAAAGGGATTTCTACTTAAATACTTGCCATTTATTAACATTTTCTTTACTATGAGATCTCAACCATCTCCCTCACTCCTCATTAATATAACAGTGATTAACTCTGACCTGTGTTTTGGTTTGTGACTGCAAGATTTTGAGATTTTAAGACAGCTTGTATTCAGACACATCCCCTGAATTCCACTGCCATTTTACTGTGCTACAGACTTCTCTGTTTTCTGTCGTTGCCTACTATGTTCCTTCACAGTTTACAAATGAAAGGTTATTGCTCCATCTAAACTGGAGCATAGGAAATATACAAAATCTTAATTTGTGGTCGTCACTAGCTGTGACAAACTGCAAATATAGATAAGAACTCTTAAGATTTTTCTTTCTTTGTTTCACTGCTCGTTATATAAGGTCTAGTAATGTGTACTAATATGATATTGGGGAGTGGCACCTCTTGTAATTTTTAATTAATGTTGTTACCTCATTAAAATTGTGTCTGCTAAAAGAAGTGGAAGCATCATAGATAAAATGTGTCAATGAATGTAAAAGTTGGACTAGAATATTGGTGAGAAAATCATAGCTAGCTGAACAAAAGACACTAAGTGTTCTCAATACGAGATTGCCTTGTGGCAATACAGACAGAGGAGACAATCCTTTAAGTACTTTATCCTGCAAAACACAATCACCAGAAGTTCACTCCAAATCACTAGGATTGCATTCAGGATAAAGATTTTTGCTGCATATTTTGGCCAGAGTTCTCTGAAATGTACAGAGTTGTGCACCATGTGAACAAAGGATGTTTAAAATCTGGGATAGTAGTTCCACAGGAGATTTAAGCACTTCACTTTTTTTAATATAAATTTGACCTTTTTTATTATTTCTTTCACATCAAAATTCCAAAGCAATAAATTTTGGAGGTAATGAAGTATAGGGTTTTAATAATGTCAAATAGTTTCATATACTTAAGAAAATCCTATTATAGTGAATTAAAATCATTTTTGCCACATCAATGTGAGTACTTCTGGTTTGGGTTTGTATTATTCTAAAATATAGCATGCAATTTATATCTATATGTAACATGAACTCAGACATGGTAAAAATTGACTCAGTATTGCCAACACAAATAGCCTAAATGACTGCTTTTATACATAAAAATAACAAAGACCAGCAACTGTCACCCACAGAGGCGATCAGCTCTGGTACAGGTGTGCCCAGCAGCGGAGTGGGGGATCACACTGTACATGGGGGTTTCCAGAACCAGGGAAACCCCAGGGGAGGGCAGAGACCCTCCAGGAACCAGCAGCTTTCTCATGGGTGGCTGATGCGGTGTAGGCAGGGCCAGGAGTAATGGCAACCACCCCCAATGCCACCAAAGGCAGCCCCGGGGAGCAGCAGGGACCAGGACGGGCAGACAGGGCGAGGGGCATCAGCCAGGGCCTGGTGCAGTGGTTTGTGTGAGAGGGCACACAGGGACAGTGCCTCTTTAAAGGCAGGGCAATCCAGAGGCCAAGTGGAACACTTGAGGTACACAGAACCCTGCAACTGGGCACCACTCTGTGACCATCTGCACAGGTCAAGGACACTCATCCTGCCTGACCCTCAGGGCAGGATGGTGGGCACCTGTCTCAGAGCAAAGGCTGCAGCTCCAGCTCGGGGGGGGTCTGCACCATCTGCCCCAGTGGTGGCCAATGCCTCCACCCAGACGGAGCTGCTGAAGGGAGAGGCTGCCGTGCAGACCTTGAACTGCAGGAAGTGCTTAGACCCTTCTCCTGGGGCAAACCTGTCTGCAAAAGGTGTGTCCAGGTGGGGGACCTGGGCGGCAGGTGGCTGAGCTGCAGGAGGCGGTGAGAAGGCTGCGTAGCATAAGGGAGGCTGAGGAGTTAGACAGCTGATTCCAAGCACAGTGGACCCACAGCCCAGGGCCAAACAGTCAAGAACTCCCCCACTGGCACGCACAGGAGGAAGAGGGCAAATAATGCAGAAGAACAGAAGCTCGCAAGGGCAAGGACCAGCAGGAGGAAGAGTCTTCCCCCAAAGCCTGAGTTGCCACGGCAGAACTGCTTCGCCGCTCTGCAGACTGAAGAGGTGTTGTAGTTTTGATCCTGGCTAGCAACAAATACACAGCTGCTTGCTCACCCTCTCCCGTCCCAGGAAGGGAAAGAAAATTAAAGGGGTAAAAGGAAAAGAG
>NW_010100868.1:0-5486 GCF_000699245.1 Pterocles gutturalis
AGCAGGAGATAGAGCAGCAAAAGCAATCGTCTCCGGGGAGCGGAGAAGTGTCGGTACAGTCTTTTCCTGCATTTTACAGCAGAAGGGATGTGGCCGGGGCGTGTCAGGCCTCGCAGGGCGAGCGCTGCGGCCGTGGGACCTGCCGATGCTTCCGCCCTGCGCCCGCGAAAGGGCGGGGGAGTGGAGCTGCAGCCGCGAGGAGGCAGGAGGCACGGCTGCCTTTCCTCTCCTGTCTGTCCTCTATCCTGTCTTCTAGAGAGGCCGAGACACCTGCAGCCAGGGTGATGTGGTCTCAGCCACTGTCTGCACAGTTTGAGCTCTGACTTTTTTAGTACCACTGTCTGCCCAGATGGCCCCTATCAAAGGGTACCAAGCCCTGTTGTTGGCTAGGGCCAATGCTAAGCAAACAGGATGTTCTGTATTTTGTTGGAGGTGCCTTTCCCAGGTGCATGGACATGAATGGCAGAGGTCCTAACGTGTTGTCTACACAGACGGGTGGCCTGAAATTAGAATTGAGATGTAAGCCCCTTTTGAAGATCAGAAAGGCAATGTTATGTAGTGTTTGGTAAGTGGTGTGAAGATGTCAGGAGCTAGTCACATTTTGCACTGTTGCTTTCAGTCATTTGGGAGATGGACCTCTTACATTCTCTTTTTACATTCAGAAGAGGAACCCTCTATCTAATTCGCATCACAAGTCACCTGTGTATTGCTGTTGCATTTTGGCAAACACCTGTGTAGTGCCTGTTGGAATTGTTGAAGCGTAGCATCAGAGTCATACCTGTAGTACATTTTGAATGCTCATCTTCAGTCATTAATTTTGAAGGCAAAATTAAGTCAGTTTCTTCATGAGTTAAAGATGGATTGGATTTTCACTTGAAGTTTTTATCTGGTTTTTATGGGCCATTTTGACCTTGCTCTTGGCTGAACATTCTCTATAGGAAGCCTAATTCTCTCTTTCGAATGCAAAGGAATTCCTTGAATTTGGTCATTATCATGGAGCTTGCTCAAGGTCAGTGTGTCTGTATGTTTTAGTGACCTCCTGGGAACAGAGCTCCTCCACTAGTAATACAGGGTTCAATTCCGTCCTGGCATTGCCACCTGCTTGTGTGGAAAGGAGGATAGCATGCTTCCTTTACTGTCTTGGGCAACTGGGAACATTTTTGGTTTATATCCTTGGTGCTGTTCTCCCATCTCTGCTTGGAATATTAATCCTGTCCAAATTTAGTATTTTTCAGACCAACTTCTCAGCCTGAGCTTGAGGAGTGTCGTGTTTCTTGACTGGCTAGTACCAGGAGGGTAAGAGCCTTTCTCCTCCTACGAGAAGTTACCAGTTTCTAGTTGTCTTCTACAGTGTTATGAGGTACTGTTTCAAATGGCACAAAGCCCTCCAGCAGCTCCACTGCTGTGGGTGATTGGAAGCTGTATGGTCTCTGAGAATACCCTACCTGTCTCATGCTCATTTTCTTGGATGCTACGCAGCCTATTGACTTCCACCCATAACTCCTTTACCTGTTAACACAACTTACCAACAACAACACACCTTCTGCAGGAGAGCTGGCTGTCAGCCCAGGCCTCACAGAGAAGCCCCAAGCACTCCATGAAGTCTGAGACCTGTCAGAAGGTCTGTCTGCATTGAAGCTTCTTACGCCACTGATGCAGGGAGTAATAGTTCCCCAATAGCTACTGGGGAATGTGCTTTGCAGCATGTCATGACCATACCTGAGGATGCATACACCACTAGGATTTGGGAACTAAAAGTGAGGCTTTGGGACCTAAAAGGGGGTTTTGGAGCATAAAAAGGAGGCTCTGGAAACTAAAACTGTGGCTTAGAAGTCTAAAAAGTCTAAAAATGTCTTTTTTTGAGTTGTCAGTTCTCTGTGTCTCCTTTTAAACTATCCACTGCAAATTCAAACCGAGGATGTCTAGGTATGTCAGCTGGTGTCTGTGGTCACTTTTGACATGGAATGGTGAAATGCAGTGATAGAAAATATGTTTTTGATGATGGATGTTGTATACTTTTGCCCTGAACAAAGGCAAATGATACTTGGAAAGAATTCAGATCAGACTTTCTTCGTCAACAAGTCATCATAAAGGGCAGAATCATAGAATCATAGAATAGTTTTTGTTAGAAGGGACCTTTAAAGGTCAGCCAGTCCAACGCCCTCTGCAATGAGCAGGGACATCTTCAGCTATCAGGTTGCCTGGAGCCCCATCCAACCTGACTGCTTCTGAAACAGACCAAAGCAAAAAACTAGTATTTGCAAAAATTTTCCCGAGGATTGTATTTCATTAAATAGCCCAATCACTTAGAAAAGATTATATAGTGAAACGGTAAGCAATGAGCATTATTTCAGCTATTATGTTATAATATTGGCAGAATTCCAGCTGTCAGTGCTAACAGTAATCTGCTTTCAAGGGATAAACTTACTGGAACTAGAGTTATTCCTGCTTGTTGCTACCTATGAGACATAAGGCTCTGTGGAGAGAAGTTGACAGAAGATGAAAGTCTACATGTACACTGCAGCTCTTAAGCAGCAAATCATTTACCCACTCTTGCTTTCTCAGTCAGCCATTAATCTTCTCAAAGTAGAGAGTAGGGTGGAACAGAAACTTACAAAGTGAACTGGAGGAGAAACTTTCTATGCAGGCTATGAATCTCATGGAGGATATTCTGTGTACCACACTACTCCAGGCATTTGTTCTGACATTACTAGATGTTTGGAGAAAGAATGGCAAAGATCAGTAAAGAAGAATAGATTTTGCTACTATTCCCCACGTGAACAAAGATTGAAAATGTGGCATGTTGCCCAGAGGAGACACTGTGACAGCTGCGGTCATAATGCAACTGCCTGGAAGAGGGGATGTTCAGTGTATATGGATGCTTCCTGACTTTTTAATTGCCAGCTGTTCTACCCTTTGTTTTTAGAGGGGGCAAAGGTGGGTATGTATTTGCCATGGAAGTTGTCAGGTTAATAGATTTTATAAGGATAGTAATGCCCTGCTGCACTTCAGAAACCTATGTACACACTACCCCTGGTCTTTATGTCACCATGTTACCAAAGACCTTAAAAGATGTACCTTCTCCTTGAGACTGGAAAAGACAGAATATAACATGTTTAGAGCCAAGGCTGATGCTGTGAAAATGTTTGTGCATTTAAGAACTCCAGAAGTAGGTTGTTCAAGACCTGGGAGCATAGTGACTCCCACAGTGAAAATCCTCTCACATGCACGTACCTATTTGTCTCTTCTCCTTTACTTCGACTTCTGCTTACACTTCTCCCTGCTTTGCCATCTGTGGCTGAGATTGATTTAGTGCTCTGAACAGGGACAAGGTGCTTTTCAGTTATTGACGAACTAGTTTTCCATGTGTGTGTCAATTATTCACCACAAGTAAGAACAGAGCAGTTTACAGAACAGAAGAAAGCAGGCAGTTCTGGATAAGTAACAACTTGGAGACCTACCCACTTTCCATTAGTATCACATATGTACGTCAGTAGTAAGTCCAAAAAGGCCTGTTCCAATCAATGAAGGAAGTGAAAGATTTCTTAGTCACCGCAAAGGAAAGCCCCGTCTGGGCAGACACTGTGAAAAAGAGGACATTTCTTGTTTCTTATCTGTTCTGGTCTCTTCCAAGAGTCAAAAAAACCCAGAAAGCAGGTTGTCTTGGCTGTCATTTTTCATTGTTGGTTGGCAGAATTTGCTTTCATGTTAAGCAAGCAAAATCTCTTCCTTTTCTGTCAGTGACAGACAGTTCCTGAGAAAAGACTGTGGCCTAAGACTCAAGTTTGCTACTAGTGAAGTAAATAAGGATGTAATGGGAATGGGGCCAGAGGATTGTGGTAATTTACATAGCTAAGGGCCTGGCTCTAACTTATACTTTGTCTACCTGGGGAGTTTCAAATTCAGACAGTTTGTAGGCAGGTCTTTTACAGAATATACCTTTACACAGCCTGGCATACTTGACCAGCAGATTTCAAGTGCAGATATTAAAGTACACATATTGAAGTGTTTAATCCAGGTTTGCCACTTGATGCTGTCTTTAAAGAAAATACGACTGGAAGTATCCACAAAGTATCATTCCTAACCCTGCAATGAACTTCATCTCAGGTTCCTCCTTTGCCCCTGATCTGAAAGGATGTCCTCGCTGAGTTCTATTCACTCACTTAAACCAGAGTTAATCACTAATCGGAGAAGCTGCAGAAGGCCAAGATGTAGCACGTGCGGGAAAACAGGAACAAATGAACAGGGTGGTAGATCTCTGCTTCACTCTAGCACTAGGGCTGAACAGCATGGGTAAAGGGAAGTCATAGTCCACAACCACACTGCACTTTTTTTTTCTCCTCAACAAGACTTCTACCCACAAGCCACTGCAAAGCTGACTGACCACATACCCAAAAGGCTTCACAGCACAGCAGTAGTGTCTGGGCTTGTGAATCTGCTTACTGTCTGTCGGAAAGGAGATTTTGAGAGGATTGTAGAGTGGGGCTGGATTCTGGACCCCCACAGATCTTCCTGGCACAGACTACTACAACTACTGGAAAAAGCACCTTATGTGCGAGTCTCCAATGACTGAATCCAGCCTTGAGGGACAACTCTTGCTACCAAAATTAACAGGGAAGGACACAGATGTATTTATTTTTCAAGACTGCAAATTGGAAGATTCTTTAACATGTTACCCAATTTGTTTATCACACTTTCACACATTCCCTTATGAAATGCCACTTTGTCTTTTCCACTTGCTCAATAAAATGTCATTATTAGGGGTATCAGAGCTTAATATCCTTTGAATTCCTGATCCTGAGTCCAGGTGGTTATTATCTGAGAGTTACAGGGTCCATAGACTTGCTTGACACAAAACACGAAATAGCAATTGTCTTTAATTGGCTTTATTTTTCCACTAATGATAATGGAGCCTGAATATTTATGTTTTCATTGAATAGAAAAACCAAAGAAAATTCTATCTTATTGTAGTCTCATGTATTCATCTACTGCTTTCCCAAATTGACGTGTGGTGTCAAGAAGGGAGGAACAATCCTTCCATAGTTACAAGACAGCAACATACATGTTGCTGCAGTCAAAAAACTGATATTGCTGCCTTTCAGGTAACAGAGGAATGGTGGAAAAATAGAATTTTCCTTTAATAGGAAACACTGCAATTTCCTAGTTACATTATTGTGTGAATCTGTCCTGGGTCCAGCTGGGATAGGGTTAATTCTTCACAGAAGCTGGGAGGTGGGCATAGTTAAAGAGATATTCGATACCATGCTGACATCATGCCCGGGATATAAGGGGGAGCTAGCCAGGAGAGGGGCTCTCTTTTATGAAGCTCTTGGTGGTGAGGTTTCCATTGTATCAGTCTTTTCATTGTATTCTGTATCTTGTCTTATTATTATATTCTCTTTTTTTTTCCCCTCGTGTTGTATTATTAAAAATCCGTTGTTATCTCAATTCATGAGATTCCACTTTTCTTATCCTTCCCCATCTTA
>NW_010100869.1:0-17741 GCF_000699245.1 Pterocles gutturalis
TAAAGCATTATTATTATTATTAAGCCACCTGAGGGCAGGGGGTAACAGGAGCTATTTAAAATTAGTTTCTTAATTAAGCATTAGTCCCCTACCTCCCAAATCACAATACCTCTGTCACAGTGAGGAGCATAACATGAAAACATATTTGCTGCCACTGATAATTCCTTAGTCTCTCCTTTGCAGAACTTCAGCCCAAATATCAGGACAATGGCAGCTTGACACATATACACTCCCCAGCAACATACACACAGCAAGTAGGACATGCCTCAGTGGCCTCAGACAAAAAAAGAAAAAAAAAAAAAAAAACACTAACCAACAAACTTGGAGAAACCATCCAGAAGGGCCTCAGGAAAGGGAACTAACCACTTTCCATAGAGAAACAACTTCCCAGGAGTACCTGCCCAGTATAAACTGAATCAAAATATCCATTCTACAACTGAAGGAGATCTCTGAAACCTGGCAGTGTCACATGCTGGATACTTGAAGGCACGTTTGCTTTGTGTTTTGGGAGAGAAATCCAGTTACAACAACACACTGCAGCTGCAGGGCTGAGGGAAAGGAAGCGACACGTGGTATCTTTCTTCTGTTCCTGTCCCCATTTTCAAGCTTCATGGCAGGCATGAGCTGGTGATCTAAGCAGACACATTAACATCCCTGAGTGAAATGGCACCGTTTGTGGCCTCTGAGACTTTGTCCTCAAGCACCATTGCTGGTGTGTCTGTAGTGACTGCTGTAGCGTCTATGGCAGGAAGTGGATTCAAGCCCTGTGATAAGATCTGTTGGATGGTTTTCCGCAAATTGGGGTGCAGCTGGTTTTGGGTCTGGTAAAAAACTTCTAAGGCAAAAGACTTGAGGGTGCCAGTGCAAAGGTCCTCATAAAGTGGAATTGTGTACATCCGAGACATCTGCAAAAAAGGAAAACTGGATAGTATCACTTTTATTAAAGTCAAGAGGTTCAGCTCTTCTACAGCTACACTCCAAAAACTCTGAATTACTTAAGACTGGAGACAAGCAACATATTTCTTCAAAAGACAGCCGAGTCTATTCTAAGTAAGTTTAATGCAAAGATTTTTATGAATGATAATAAAAAAAATTTGCTAAGACTGAACTGCTTTCACAAGTAACATAACTATTTTTAAAAGGCCAAGAAGACATCATAGCGAACACATGCATTAACGTTTTGCTCCTGCACAATAAAAAATACTGAAAGGAATTCGATGAACCCTAGCCTTGCTTGAAGTGTAAATATTCAATCACATCATTTAGTAGTGTGAAAATTTCTGGTCTGGAAAAGCCAGGGCTGCTAGAAAGCAACACAAAAAAATGCACCGGGCAGAGCTGTGACGAGGGTATTGAGTTAGGTTAGAATAGCAGAGATTATCTGTAGGCATTTCAAATTACATCTGCCCATTCCTCCCCACCCGCTAGCAGGTGAGCCATGCTCGGCCCCTTCGCAACACACCTGGTCTACACTTGGCCAGGAAGCAGAAGTTCCAGGGTCTTTCACGTCGCATGTCTCATGCACATGTCTCATGCACTGAGAGGTGCAGTGATTTTAATCCAGCAGTTAGTACCTGGTTTTCCAAGAAGCGACGGACTTTGTAAAGGTCTGGATAATAGTCATTTCGGACTACAATCTGCAACCAGCGGATACGGATTTCTGCATTCATGGAGTCCAGCTGAGAGGAGTAACATTCTGAAAGCTTTTTTATCACCTCTGAAGAAAGCACATACACAGAGAAAGAACTGTGACCTATTTTGTCAAGTTTGAGGGTCACCAGAGAATAACGAATCATAAAATCACAGAATCATGGAATGGTTTGCGTTGGAAGACTTTTGAAGATCATCTAGTTCAGGGACATCTTTTGCTAGTTCGGGTTGCTCAAAGCCCCATCCAACCTGACTTTACATGAATGACAAGGTCAACAAGGGTTAGGGCTCTTCAGAATTCAATTAATTATTCTAAGAATACTTTTTCACTATCCTGATAGATTACTCACCACGTGGCAGCGGGGACCCATCCAGCAATCTGTCCAAGAAAAGCACGGTTTGGAACGTTCTCCATTTAGTGAGGTCAGCACTGCTGGCAGCAGCAGCAGAGTCCAGAGGCTCTGTGGTCCAGAGTTTGAAGAGCGGCTCCACTGGTCTGGTCAGACTGGATCCCTGAGATAAGTCTGGCTCAGCTAACGGAGGTCCTGTAGCATTGAGCCAACGTTCAAACTCCAGTCCTGGAATGAGGAGCACCAAAAATGTCGAGCAGGGGTCTCTGCAGGTGGCTTGGCTGCCTCAAGGTTCAGGACTGTTTCTAGCACAGTTAAGAGAGGTTCTAACAACAGCAAATCAGAGCAACCTGTAGTTACAGCAACTTAACAGTCTTAGCAGCCTCATCAGACTAGCCTGCGTTACACATGGAAGAGTACCAGCAACACCTCTCCAAATTTAACCATGAGTTTTCTAGAGCTCAACATTACAGTATCTAAGTACAAGAAACACACATGCTCTTAAGACAGCCAGGCTAACAAGCATCTATGATCAAACTATGTTCCAGTATAAGACTTTTTTGTGCACGCATTTCTCTTTCTCAGAATTTTGAGGAAGACTGAAGAATATGGGGAAAACCTGCTTTATTTAAAATAAGAAAAAATAAAGGAGGCGAGAGGGCTGACTGAACTCCTACCCACCTACAAAACCAAGCAATTTTAAATTTATTTATACAATAACTAAAACAAAAAAAATGTTTCTCCACAAGCAGCAGAGCTAGCAGAGCCTGGCTTTCAACAGAGCTTTTCCCCTTGACCCTTTACCACCTCACCACTTTCCTAACCCTTGGCAATGCTTCCCGTTCTACACCATCGACCCTAAAACGCTTCTCTCCTGCATCCCCTGAATGTCAGCCAGGCAGAAGTTAGCACGTGCTGTGGTTAACTCATTAGCCAACCAGTGGGCCAAATAAAACATACAACTGCCGAGCTCCTGTTGCAGCTTTTTCCCACAGTAGGCTCGCTCATCTACGTCTCTCCACAGGCAGTTTCCACAAAGCCTCTAGGAACTCAGCATCTTTAAGAGCTGTACTCTGCTGCCCATCTGGTTTAAACTGACCATTGGGTTCAATAATTACTTGCAAGGATGAACACATGGCAGGACAACGTTAGTCTAATTTCTTTAAGCACCTGGAAGACTACAGACCTTTCATAAATCCACCAACAGCTATAAAAAGGGGATGTAAGGGAGAGTGAAACATTATGGAAGAGATTTTATATGCATGGATAGGACCTTAGGAAAAGTTACAGTTCTCAAATCATGTTTCTGTAATTAAAATAGGTGACACTTCAAAGTGTGTTCACCTTTTCCTTGCATTTGAGCATGTGTAAATCTCACATAGACTGATCATGCAGCCTGCAGTGTGAAAGAGGAGTTAATGAGAAAGTTAACTGAGGGCCACTCAGCTAATTAAAACCAAAATTTAAGATGTTGGAAACACAGTCACCAATCCTACACAGGAGGAGATGTGGCTGAGCGAGGGGGCTAGCCACATATGCAATTTAAGCAATTTAATAAGTTCTCATTCCCGAACATGGAAGCAGTAACAGTAAGTCACCACAACGATTCCTATCACAACATCTGGCTGTTGCCAAAGGGTTTGCTTGCCTTTAGCATTTTCTTATGCATCCTCCAAGCCAAGCACAAAATTTATCATTCAGATTTTCTACACTGTTTAGAGTTAACTAAGTAAATTTCCTACCTGCTTTGCTCTCAACACATTGCTCTTTCAGCTCTGGAAAAAAATTCAGGAAGGAATCCAGAAGATCTTGAGCCACAACACTGGTAAATTTGTACTTCTCAATGTAGGCCTGAAACAGTAAAAAGGATAAATTATGGTTAGGAGAAAGACAGCTTCCTTTAGATGTAGAACCATTGCATGCAATTTAAAAAAAAAAAAAAAAAAAAAAAGGAGAGATGGAAAAGTGAGAACAACTATGAGAACAACTATTTGGAAAGTTTTAAAGTTTAAAAAAAATATAGAGAGAAAAATATTCTCCCTACTCCCCCTAGATGAGGAAAGCACCATAACAAGAAAAGAATTGGGTAGTTGCAAATACATTGACAGCTGACTACAGGGTTTTTTTCTGATACAGATCACAGATACATTAACATGTCAAGGGCAGGAAGGTTTCCTCGTACTTGACACTAGTGGAAAGTCAGAACACAGCTGGCCACAGTTATGGACTGAAGTCATACTTACACAACTAAAGAGAAAGATGGAATTGGGGATGCATGAGAAGAAAAGATGACAAACATGCATGCAGCAAAAGGAAACAGCAATGAGTTGTGTCACTTTTCAAAAACAAGTCAATAGCTGACATTTTCTATAGGTTTTGCAAGTGAGTTCCAAGGCATCAAACCTGTCCCAGCATAGGAAACCATGCCCTTTGCCACCCTGTCTGAAAAAACACAAGCTAGTACTTTTTAGTAGTGAATGAAATCACATCGTTCCAGTCACAGACAATCTATGCTGGAACAGCTTTCTAATTATTTGTAGCACAGAACAAGAGGTAACAAAAATATACTACTACTCTGTATTTGGCATCTCATAAGCTCAGAAACTGAGATGAAAGAAGAGCATGAGCACATTCACTTAAGAGAAATCTTGTAGAAAGAATCATCTAGGCTGACAGACAGACCCACACCATTCTGCCACATCAGGCATGCTCATACTCAACTTTACCCCTATCAATTAGCCACAGTGACAAAACCTGGGAAAGAAAAAAAAAGCAGCTCCGAATCTCAGGAGAAACACATGCTTATTCACACTCACTCTTAGGAAGGAGTCGAAGTGTCTTGGGTCACCACATAGCTGGGACAGGTAGTAAACAAAGCAGTAGCCTTTCTCATAGGTGAAGAGGTTCATTAAATTACTAGGATTTACACCTGAAAGGAGAAGACAACAATGTTAAGACACTCTGATGAGGACACTAATTTCCAGTCCTTCCAACAGACCACTTAGAGGTCACTGAGTGGAGAAGTAGTGACTTGAAAACAAACAAGTCTGTTGTCAGTACATTTAATTTACTTCAGTAAATTAAATGGAAGCAGTCCAAACACACAGGTGGAAAAAATACAGTCAATCATTGTAAGCTAAGTATTAATTCCCAATGGAACAAGTCCCTTCAAATTAGAAGCCACTGAAAACACACCTGGCATTTGAGGACAAATCTTTTTTTCCTTTTTTTTTTTTTTTTCCCCCAGTGCCAAATTCAGGGAATCACCATATCACAAAATTTTAAAGATCTCAATATAAGGTAATCACTACTTGCTCCTTTTTTGAGACTTCCAACACATGCTCTTCCATTCCATTTGGTTCCAATATCATCTCCACTTGTATTTTAGGTCATTTTAAATATTATCTAGATTGAAAACTGCTTCACACCTCCAGTGGTGACCACAGAACTAGAGAACTATCAATGAGGAGGATACATGATGCTGGAGTGCAGACGTGCATCTGGCTCAGAAAACAACTGAACAGCCTCTGTGTGACTCACTCAGCAGGAGAGCAAGTA
Source organism: Pterocles gutturalis (assembly GCF_000699245.1). Classification (NCBI taxonomy): domain Eukaryota; kingdom Metazoa; phylum Chordata; class Aves; order Pterocliformes; family Pteroclidae; genus Pterocles; species Pterocles gutturalis. Next base: position 5,559 of record NW_010100869.1, read on the forward strand.
CGTATGCATATGCATACACACGTAGTTCTTACATGAACACATAAAAAGAGGAACATTTACAAGCACAGGATTTTATATAACGTTTCCAAATATTTTCATTATAAACTACTTTATTTTGCATATTCAAAAGCTCAAAACCACACAGCTTTCAAGGCAGTTTTTCCACACTATTTCCACTCAGCAAGTCTGTTCCGTTCTTAAACAGACAATATTTATAAAGATGAGTTAAGCCAATTTTGAAGAAAACTTCAAGGCAAGTTTCCTTATTTACTTTTAGACTGGTTTCCAAACCAGAATTTCTTTTTTCTTTCATTTATAAAGGATATGTAAAAATTAGTCTTTTTTGGTCTACATTCCAGCATCGATATAAAGAAATTCTGTACACAGCAGCTTCAGCCGAAAGCAGTACCTGGCTCCAGTTTAACCTGAAGCTTGCTGACCGGGTTGTCTTCTCCAAGGAGCTTCATCTGTCTGTGGAGAGCATCAAGGCGGAATGCAGTCTCCAAACATGTGAAGGCAGCTCCTATCCCAGAAAGAAACTTATTAGTTGTGGGAAAAAGACTAGCAAAACCTGACCTCTGCAGAACTAGCACAGGTACAAAATAAAAGCTACTGAAGGAGTAGAAGACACAAGTGAGAGAGAATCACAGTAATGGTGGAGAAACTTGAGTGCAATAAATCCTAGCAATTTGTAAGGAAAGTCAGAACCTAAAACAATGCATTTACTCACTCTGATTATGCAGAACTGAAAAACAAAGCAGTGTGAAAACTATGCTAAAGTTTACATCCTTGATGTCATCTTATCAGTTCTTGCAAGATAAGCAGAGCAACACTGGAATAAGCATCGTACAGGTAACTTTCAAGGAGCAATCAAGTGCTACAAAAAAGTAATGCCACTGGTAGAATAGTAGACACACGATTGCACATTCAGTGCCAAGGATATTACTAAGCAAATATCACCTCTTGGATGAAAACAAAAAAGGCTCAGATTTAGCTGGTATATTACAGATCCTGTGGATCTTTTTTAAGCTTTATCTAGCATCCTACCCATATTGTATCACATGATTTTCACCTTCCACTCATCAGGATTCCTTTTACATCTGCAACTGGGTAGGCTACTCTTTCTCTTTTATGCTCTCCATATGCATTCTATGCTCTCAAGCCAAACTGGCTGCATTACACTGGTGAGGCAAGAGATCTTTCCTGTGCCCTTGCAGATGTAAAAAGCTGCAGAAAATGGATTTTCAGATTCAGAAGATACTTAACATCCAGCACTATTAACGCCTTAGCTTTCTTTGCTAGGTCTTCAATGTCAACAACAGGGCTTGTTATATACATACAATCTCAGAGTCTCGATGTACATATGTAGGAATGTGATATAAGCAAAATGAGAATGAAGAACTAGGATATATTTGGAAGATAGAAAAATCTGTACTGGCAGAGTACGTGGCAGATCTGCTTCACAGAGGAAAGCAAGAACCAGGATAGCTAGTCTTAATGGCAATTACTTCAAGCTACAGGGAGGAGGATTAAGCAAGATCCAAGAGGTGTGGTAGTCACTGGACTCCAAATTCTGTAAACAATGTCATTACAAAGACGCCTTTTTATGAAAAGCAGAAGGTACTCCAGAAAAGACGTCAGAAATGGCAAGATTTAGATCAGAGGTTTGTCCTAGAAACAAAACAAAATGCACACAGAGCTTACTAAAGAATGGCACAGGGAATGGCATTTCTTAGTTTCCTGAATAATGGCTCCTTGAAACAACTAGTTCTAAATTTCAAGAGAACAGACCTAAATCAGCAAGGATCTTGTCCTATGTCAGAGGGACAGCCTCAGGTGGGATAGAGAACAGGTCGGTATCTTCTGACCTATTCACATCATTGCCACGTATAATATAACATGACTTATAAGAACAGTCCTAACCACCGAGAATTACTCAACATAAAACAGCTTTCAAAGACAGATAATGTACATTGTAAGATCTCCATATATGCTCAGAGCACTTCTTTCTGTAAACTTAATTATGTTCAGCTCATCTCCAAAAACAATATACATGAATAAAAACAAAGGCGTCCTTCTAAACACTCTCGCTGCCAAGATTTCCAGGAATTTTTCCAGGACTGTTTACAGCAGACACATGAGAATACACATGGTACAGGCTTTTAAGAACCTAACAGGACAAACTAGAGAAATGTATGTTCCCATTATTCACTTCTGTAAAAATCCAATTAAATTGAAAAGCAATCAGAATTATTTATTACTTAATATATTCTAAAGACAGTATCATACAATTGACCTGTGAAATTCATGGCTATAAGCAAAGGCAGGGCTGTACAATTCCACAGGAAGCCTTACATAGATAAACAGACAGTTACATAGATGTGTACTTTGTTTTTTAATAAGAGCTATTGCCATCATTCTTTCCAACAGTAGGTGGCTACTAACCGATCAGGATTAGAAAGACACTTACTTGCTCAGAGGATAGTTATTTCACAACATAACCACGATAAGACTTCTTACATCTTGCTCTGACATACAGAGACCTGCCTGGTACCCAACAGTAGTTCCAAAGTTCCTACAAACATCCCTACAATGATGTGCTCACAAACCTCATTCAAAGCCCCTGTTAACATATCAATCCACCCAAAGCCAAGACAAGGTCAGACTCTAAGTATCTACACGTTCAGTGCAAAGTTTGGGGACGTGTGTGTTTCAGAAATAAAAAAAGAAAACCAGCTCCCTACAGACTTTTGAGGTCCCACGACAAATATTCCATGCAGCCAACTCTCAACTATTGGCTAGACACATCATAAGGAGAAACATTTCTGCAGCTATACCGTAGGTCTCAGTGGTGATCCGGCGCTGTGCATACGTGGCGAGCCCCTCGCTCAGCCACATTTCCTCCCATGTAGCATTGGTGACTGCGTTTCCAAACCAGCTGTGGGCAACTTCATGAATGACGTCAATGATCAAAAACTCATCGCTCTCCAGAATGGAAGAGATGATGAAGGTTAGGCATGGGTTTTCCATGGCAACAATAGGGAAGGATGGAGGAAGAAAAACAATGTCATATCTAAAATTAGAAAGAGAAGAAAGGAGAGAGAGAGGACATAGGTAAATTATAGCTATTTCAAAAGACATAGATAGAAACTTTCTTCTTCTTCCCTTAGGGAAGGCTCTTCTAAAGAGTTTTGTGACTTCAGGAACAAACTTTCTACATCAGTGGTGCTTAATTCTTCTAATCAGGGGATCACAGAGTTTATCCTGTTGGCCAAGGACCTGCTCACATTTGCATGTAAGACTTAACAGTCTTTTAACGTGCAGCAGATCCAGCAATTCCCAGAAGCATCATGCTCCCTTCGCACATGCAAACTCATCACAAGTTGTGTATCTGAGAGCCAGGAACACTGAGCTGACTCTACATACACTACCTACATACGCAGCATCAAGTCCCCAGAGGCTCCCTGGAAAGAGAGGCTGGTAAGCTATCGAATGAATTAATTGATTTGGTGCAACTGCAGTGCCAGCAGAATGACTTTAGTCTGGCTGCTTCAGAATGCAACAATACTATTTGCTTTGTTTTCTAAATTTCTCCATCAATAACCAGCACTGGCACACCAGGCCTTGTTCTCAGACCATTTCAAGCAATATTTTGTAAATTAACAACAACACGTTCTTCCTGCTTACCTTTAGCAAAGAAATACAGGAAGCCTTTGCAAACATTTTCTCCCATTCAAAGAATGAAAACATTATCTCTGTCTCAAAATCATTCTCTTTTAATACATTGTCAAGCGTAACTTCAGAAACTCTTTATGTTGTTTTTAGGGACTAAGACTCTCAATGAGTCTGTACTGAGTCAGGTTTTCAGCATCCTCAGGCATATCACAATAAGTAGTACCATATGTAAAAACAAGCAAGTAAAACTGCCGTAAATTTTAAATGGTGTCCAGCCCAATGCTGGACTTGCATCACAAAACACTACAGTATAAAAACTTTCACTGCTCAGGGAAGATCCGCTGTTTAGAAACCTCCAGTTCTGCCCACCACACCAGGCAAAACACCACCACGCCTCCACGGTCCTCTCTGCCGCTTTCAGAGACAAAACTCCAGAGTTTGTTTCCAGCCACTACAGTGCTGCCAACTGAGAAGCTCATTTGTCCTGCTATTGCTAGTGTAGGGAGAAAGCATGATAATTTCTCAAGATTGTTTTATTTTGTTCCCATTACACATTCCTGGGAGACTTATTAAACTCACCGCCCCCATATATATGGGCCATACAGACTCTCCGCAGCAGTCAACCAGCGCTCAACCATGCCAGAAAGTTTGCTGATGGCTGTTGGCAGCAAGCAAGGCTCTGCCCACACTCTGCTCCTGTCAGAAAACAGAAAACATCAGGTGATAACTTCAGCAAACTGAATTATCTCTTAGAAAAAATAGCCTGACTTGTCACCACACTTCCATGTATGGTAATAACGCTAAGAGGTCTCACATCAGACTCAGGCCTTCTTTAGGCTAACGCTCAATGGACACACGTCAAGAGATAATCAAAGATCCCTTCAATCACCTCAAGGCAGCGAGGCAAGTAGCTGTAATGACTACAGGGGACAATAAACATTTATGAAAGAGGGAAGTATCTTCGCCAATGCAGTGTCATGCAGTTCTTTACACCCAACTAAACCTCAAACTCTCTGAACACACACAGCTCATGGTCCCCTACCAACAACTCAGAAGTATTTACAACTTAAAACCTGAAAGAAACTGCGCAGAGACACAAAAAGCAGAATCAACTCACTGCAAATCTTACCTTGGACCTATGTCTGCATGGATAAGGTCTCCTGCCACCAGGGCCACTAGATAGGCAGGAACTGGGTATTCCATGTAAAACTGATACACACCTTCCTCTTCTAAGTAGGTACTTTGGGTGGCACTCATCAACACCTGTATGCCTGCCGGAGCCTGCAAGACCAACATCACACACATCAACTCACTAGATGATCACAGCTGAATGACTACACCACAGATCTCTCTGGTTTTTTCCATCTGTGCCTAAGAGGATGTACATTAAAAACAATCATTTAGATAACACAAAATGTAAGACTTCTGTGGGGTTTTTATAGCACAATCTACCCAGCCTGTGAAAACACACCAACCAAAAATATTACTCCTCCTATATTTCATGGGTTCTTAGGCCAGCTCCCCAAGAAGTGCCCACATATCAAATTATTTCATCTACACAAATTGCAACATTATTTGATGCTGCTTTCATAAAACTTTGTGTTTTTTCCTTTCAATAACTGATAAAATACAGCTGAGTATTATCATCAATAACCACTACTGGAAGCAACCAGCCAAATTCTCTCTTTCATATTATCTGTTTCATGGTTACTCTTTCAGCGTTGAGTACGGGGGAGGAAAGACCCAAGCACGACAGGCAACAGAGCTGCCTTTGTGGCAGTACCCTGATTCTGGCCCGAGAACCAGAATAGGATCTAAAAAATCCAGTATTTTTTGTAACACTAAATGTCACAATGAATATTTTATAGCATGTGTACATACACAATCTAACTACGCTTTCACAAGCTAACAGCAGCTAAGTGCTCCATGAACCATTTATCGCCATTCGGTCACTTACCTTGACAGTAGCTGAGTAGGTGCATTTCACTGCTGGTGTGTCAAAGCAGGGGAAGAAAGACCGGTTACACACCGAGTGGCCCTGCGTGAAGACAAATGGCTTGGCATTGCCATACGTCAGCTCTGGATCCAGCCACCAGATCTGTTGAAACACGAAGTGAAGGTGAGGTGAGAGATAGGGATAAAAATCACACGATGAACTGCCAAAAAATAAAACCTAAGATCAAGTGGATTGTGGAGGAGAAAAAACACCCCAGGCATTTGGCTCCCTGGACAGATACCTGGCACAGGGCACATTTCCATTCCTAACAATACATCTTTCTACTCCTGTTTATTTGCCGTGACTACTCAGAGTAATTTCTCACTGTCTGAACACTGAATGGTGCCACACAACATGGTGCCTTCCAGCCACTCACTATTTCTGTTGTACCAATTTGCTTGGTTAATAACAAGTCCCTAACAAACATCCACACAACCTTCTTCTCAGAGGGAGAACTCTGAATATCTTCATATTTTTAACTCAACATGAAAAGGAGTAGTAAGGGTCAGGTAGCACAAGCTGAAGAAAAAAAAAAAAAGAAAAAAACCCCAAACCCCCAAACCAAAAAACCCTGAGGCTGAACAGTGTACACAACATTATCTTTGACCCTGACACTGCCCTGCTGGCTGAAGCATCAAACACTTTGACACTATGCAAAAAAGTCAGTATATGTAAGAAACATCTGGTCAATGACACTGGAGGCCTCTTTTCACAGAGCACATAAGGAGATTCTGGGTGGTCACAAAAAAAAAACAACCCTGAGCATGTCAATTTTCAGTATTAAACAGCGAATAAATCATGAGTCAGACCCACAGCAAATAATTAGAACAGATTAATAATACTATGAAAAAGTGCAGTTATTTGCCTTTTTGGTTTTTCGGTTTCAAATGTAATGTTTATGCTTTCACATGCTCCCTGCCTCCAACTTTGAAGTGTAGGAACAATTTCAAATAAGGATTTTCTTGTAATCCTAGAACTCTGGAGCTGAACTTTTACGGAAAATATAAAATATTGTAAAACTTGCAATAAAGCTGGAACCACTGGAAGTCTTGGGAACAGTCAAGCACAAGAAATAAAACTTCTGAGTCTGCTGAATTCTGAGATCAAAGCAACCAATAAATCTGAATTTGGGGAACAGCAGTTAGTGCAAACAGTAGTTCAGATCTGGTCCTCAAGAGAAAGCAATGAAATCCTCACAGAAGAGACGTCTGGGTACTGTGCCTGCTCTGATTTTAATGACACATTACAATTCTGTCTCCTAGTTAACCTCTCTGTGTTCTGGAAGTCAAAGTTTTGTCTCTCTCTCCTTCTGTCCCACAGGGTTACTCTTAGTTATCTTCTTGCTGTGCCTTTAGACCCGTCTCCTCAGACACCGATGTGTTCCTCTCCCAAATCATCCACTTCAGCAGCACCCCTGGGGATCAGTGAAAGGTAAGGAAAGGAAATATACTGCCAGCAGCTTCCAGTTATTCATAGAGCGCTTCACGCTTCCACTGGCAAATGTTTTTGGTGGTTTTTTTTAGGTGGGAGGCATTACAAAATTTTAAACCTTTATCTATAATAAAATTAATCTCAGAGCAACATTCTTATCTTGAAATTTGTTTTAAGATTACCCTGTTGGGCCAGAAACATGCTTAAAGCATGACTTCTGACGAACCTTGCCTCGCTGACACCACGAGGGCTCAGGCTATTCAAATCCACATGCTGCATTTTAGCGTATCACTGGCCAAATCCCCAGGTCATAGCTGAGGTGCCCTACATAGCTACAGATTTCCACTCCATAGATACCTGCGTTTCATGGCAATGAACGTCTTCTCTGCAATACAACATCGTGGAACCAGAGACAGCTATTCCAGAAGGCATTTGGGGACAAATGTCTCATTAAAACCCACTGTTTGAACTGTGGCTTCCCCCCAGAATACACATTCACATAAAAACGCAACCTCTATGTTTTAATCCAGGGTAGTAGTTTTCTAATGACCCAGGAAGGAGGCTCAGAAACTGAGTTTTCAAAAGATCTGCCCCAATGCCAACTTAAAAGCAGTCCTCTATCAGTGGCTTTGTGCTCACATCACAAAAAGTCTGACGTACAGAGTCTTTATCATTGGTCCTGGTGAAGAGACTCACCTGCAAAAGGGTTCGCTTTCCTTTGCTGTTTGAGAGACAGAAAAGTCTAACAAAGCAAACAGAGAGATAAGACACCACCAGACCTGAGTTGCAACACTGGAGTAGGAAGGAAAAAGGCTTACAGACGATGTCTGTAGAGCAGAGAGACAGGGGAAGTTCTCCCTGACCAGTGCAGGAAAAAAACATGAGCAGGAAGCAAAGGGGAACTGAGAAGTTAATTCTTGTTTACAAGAAACTCCATAAATTAAGGACAATTTCTTTTCAACCAGTCCCTCTTTATTTGACATTTGGTTGAAGTTAAATGAAGCACCAGCCACACGGGCCAAGAGCGAAAAAACATTTGCAGAGGATGAAGTACTTTTTTCCCCTGTTTCCTAATGTCTGCAGCTACATGGCAAGCCTCCGTCTCTCTTTCCAGATGCACTTGGAACAATGATGAAAGTTATCCCGAAACAATATAAATAGATCTGTAATATAAATAGACCAGGCTACACTGCCTGACAGCGGCAGGACTATGGGCTGGGGAAAATGAGTATAAGCAGCGTCCCAGGAAGGAGCGCGAGTAGCCGGGCACTGCTGGGGGCAGGGGGTGGAGTGGTACATGGGGCCAGAGCAGGATTTGGGGCCACATCATCTGTTCCACATCCAAATCTCTCCTCTGCTGCCCTTCAGAAATATACGTGATGTCATCACAATGCTCATCATTTTTATATAGTTTTTCATGTATCCTCAAGAGCTGTTTCACACAGAAAGCTGTTCTATGATGCACTTCAAGTGAAAAAAACCTGCAGATGAGTTCCTCTGCTGGACAGAGGCTTTGGGCAGCCCAGGTTTCCCCCTGCCCACACCCTGCAAAGCAGCTCACACTTCATAACGCACCTGCCAACACCATTATTTTTATTGACTTACAGTCCTTTACCCAAATCCAGCAAATGATAAAGGCAATTAGCCAAGCCTCTCTCAATTTTAAATCTCTCTACGTTTCTACGTGCATTCTTGATGAAGCTCCCAAGAGCTGCACCGCCACAGCTTCTGTTCTAGACAAACAAGTGGCTCCATCTGATGGCAAAGTAAACCGCACATCGGAGGTGCAGCAGATGTCACAGGAGCAAGGCACACCTGGGCAGCACGTCACTCCAAGGGGACCCGAGGAATCTAAAGGGACAACAAGGAAGTTTCGAGCACTGCAAAAAGGGCTGTCCTTTCTGCTAAATCTTGAAGATGAGGAAATGCTATCGCTTTTTATACCAGAACACAGAGCGGGACTTGCATTTAAAGTTGTCATGGAAAGAAAATAGCACTGGTGTTAACATGCGCGCTGCCAAATCAGAGGTGTGACACAGTGGGCAAGAGACAGATGTAGATTTTTCTCTCTAGGGAAGGAAAAAAAAAATCTTATGAAAGAGTACTTGTAGGAGCAAGAAATAAGAGGTGAAGGAAAAGAAGGGGAGGAAGAGCAGGACTGCTGCCACTGACACACGCGATCAGTGTGTGCTTCCAGCCCACACCACGAGAGACACGCCGTGTTTATGACAGGCCTGCTTCTGAAATGACTTGGTGATGTGCGGAGCATATGGTTTCCTAACAGAACAGGGAGCTGGAATGCTCTGTGAAAGGCAGATTTAATCTCTCAGCTGTCTCTCAGTGTCCATCAAACAATGAGAGATCCTGGCTCCTTGCTCCACATGAGAAATAATGGGACAGTTGAATAACATATCCAGATGGCTCAAACCAAGTATATCAAGGCAACAGGTTTCCAATTTTAAACAGACTACTATCTCCACTGCCGATCCTCCTGCCAACACAGCCACGCTGCACTGTAACATGAATTCACTGTTTTATATGTCCCACAAGTATGCTAAAGGTCACAGAAAATAAACCCTGACCTAAAAGGAGTATATTCAGAGAAAGACCATAGAAAATAGAACTTTTAGAAGAGAGAAGTCTAGCACTGTAAAGTTGCTTCATTTATGCAGAGAAAAGAGACTACAAGGAAACGCACAAGACGCCAGTATAAGCCAGCTCACCCTTATACACATATGGGTTACTCATCACTATTAAAATGCAAAGCTAGGCTGAAAAACAGCAGTGACAGATAGCACTACAATAGCACAAAATTACCTTGGATCAAAAAAAAAATTAGTTCAGCGTGCTGAACGTGAAGGGCTAGAACAAGTGCTACTTGAGGACAAATATTTTGCCAGCCAAAATCGACAGTAGCGAGCGAGGAAACCTGGTACGATTCATGTCAGCGAGCACGCCTGCTCCTGCTTTTCAGTATCACTGGAAAAGGGCAGCGCATGCCCCCAACACTGTCACCATCGGTAATCTTTTGACACTGGTCCCTGTGGTTTCATTTCAGCTGAAGCAGTACACACCATTAAAGGTGCAATAAAGACTTCAAAGAAGGATAAAGAAGAGCTGGTTCACCTCTGATCCAGGGGAAGCACGACAAACACCAGAGGGAACAGGAAAAATGCCCTGCTCTCAGCATCCTCCAACAGGACGCTCACGCGGGATTGTGCGCAGGGCCGAGGAGGCAACACGGTAACAGGAGGTGGGACTAATGAACATCACATCAATCAGTGTCCGGTGCCTTCCCGTGGTTTTCAGAGCACTTCTAAAGCCGAGTTTCAGATCAGTATTCTGCTACATCTGAGATCAGTCCTCCATAAACACAGCAGGACAGTCGGCCCCTTCGGCAACAGGGCAGGCAAAAGCCAGGAGAAAGCATGGGCTAGCCTAAAATAAAACAATTTGTTCAAGAGGAGGGAAGTGTGTTATCGTGTACTTCAGGAGGCATGGCTCAGCCAGACTGAGAGTGATTGCAGAGCACACAGCAACACCAAATTAGCTTTAAAGCCTTCCCACCATAAACAAGGCATAGAGCGGACAAAAGAAATAGGTTTCTTCATAAAATCTTGAAAAAAAAAAAAAAGAACAGAATCTTCTGAACACACTGTGGGCCCTGAAAGGCATCTGCTGTGTACCTGTGGAGTGCAGAAAAAACTCTGGCATTGTACAAGGAAGTATTAAAACCAGGAGTTCCAAAGGTGAAAAGGAACAATATCTTCCCTTACAAGTGGATCTGAATTTTACAAGTAGCAGAATTTCATCTCATTCTTGCACTTTTAGGGAAGGACCAACACGTTAAAAGGTCACCACATAACAAAGGGAAACTTCTGTCAATAAAAATCTTCCTGTGGAACTCACTATTCTGAGTGAGCCAATATGTTAAGACTATCCGGATCATTCTGAGGATGAAGTTATTTTTGTGAGCTTCAATGTAGTATGAAAATTAGACAGAAAAAGACCCAGCAGACTCCTTCTATTCAGCAACACTTTCATAAGGAAAGGCCTAGCACATACTTGCTGTTGGGTTATTCTGCATGAAACCATCACGTTCAATTCCTGCTTTTGTTAAATATGCTGCAATAGTCAAATAAATCCACACATTGACTGGTTTATGAACAATGCCACGGCGATACCAAACCATCAGGCCAAGAGTCAATTCCATTAAGCAAGACAGCAGCATCAAAGTCGCAAGACTCTAAAAAGCACACTCCTTTTGCAGAGAGATTCTTGAACAACATGATGAAAACCACGTTAGTTTCATTCCCAACCTGGACAGACAAAAAGAACCAATGCTCCAGTGATAACTTTATACTCTCCCTGTCATAACTTCTTAAAAACACAAGATCTGCCAGACAGCACCTACAAGGCCAGGACCAAAGTGCTTCCAAACACCAGAGGTTTAAAAGAAGTGACAGAATTTACAAAGCAGCTCGCTGCTGAAGGAGGCTAATCCACACAGACGTGGAAGCACCTCCTACGGCCGCATCGAAATGGGCATTTTGGGCCACTTCTCATCCTTTTTCCAGGGATGTAGGAAGAAGTGGAGCCTCTCCCTGCTCTTCTCCAAGCTCCTGACCACAGCTGGCTGGAACAGGACCCTGGGTGCGCAAGGCCTGGTTTTGTAAGCACCTGGCAGAACCCACAGGGAAACTCCCGCATCTGCAGATGACGTAACTTGTCCGGAAGAATTCAGACCAGGCAGGAGTTTTCAAACTTCCACGCTCCTCGCCAACAACTGCAACGCCCTTAAAGGACGAAAGACTTAAAAATGACTGTGGTGCTGGGGGATGGATAGCCTCAGGGGCCACGGCGATGGCTGAAGGAGGGAGCACTGCTGCTGAGGGCAGGGGACAGACGCTGCTGACAAGCGGGCAGGCGAGGAGGGAAGGGACAGCGGAGGGACGGGGACACAAAAGGAGGTGCTGACAATGAAACATCTCCTGCTGCCTTTGCTGCGGGGCCACGGCGCTTCCCCGATGGTCAATTACGGAAAAGTGTGAGCACGGCGCGGGTGGGCACGGCCGCAGGTC